>NC_089506.1:178916299-179216484 GCF_036850995.1 Saccopteryx leptura | reverse complement strand
CTCTCTAATGCTAACTCAGGAACCAAGAGAGAACAAGCTCCCGGTCTGCTCCACATTATAGTGTAGAAATCAAAACCTTTAATCCAATATACAAACAAGGAAGTCTCTGATTCAAAGTCACCTATCTGAGGCATAATGAGATCCCTCATGAGAGTGCACCATCCCACATCAAAAAGGGTGGGAAAGGCTTAGTCCCAAAACCAAGCCCCCGGCTACAAGGATCCTGCCTGTCCAGAACCCGCCCCCAACACACATTAATATAATCATGCTCATCCCAAGAAGGGCAACTAATATCACCTGGGCGACGGGCTTCCACGTGGGCAGTGCCATCTTTAAAAAAGTGAGAATAATATATTTATCTGCCCAACACTGGCACACAGTTTTCAGATCACCTTTGGTTTGGCAATCACACACTTGCTCCTTGTAGCACTATCAATATTGTCGTTTTCAAAACCAATTAACAAAAATCAAATACTCAAAATTTATCTGCCAGTTTAAAATTTGTGATTATTGGCAGTGGGGACTAAGTCACAAGAATGGATACTATAAGGGACAGCAAGGTGATGAGTTAGAAAAACTTGGTAGACTTTGTGGCTCAATAGAAAGAGTACAGTCACAATTTATCTTCAGATAATTGCTGCCATCTGGCAGTGAGAGCCCTATCATGTCTGATTATATATACTTCTAGAAATATGCCAACTTAAAAATGAAATCAAATAACTATAAAAGTATTTTAAAAATTAAAGTGCTATACAGATCAAAGAAAGCCTGCCAGTTTGTGACTTTTAGTTTAAAATGGATATAAATACCTCAAAAGACAGTTCGTGTATTTTAAATAAAACCTAGAACATTTTGAAAACAGCACTTGGATTTAAATTACACAGCAAATTATGTAGAGCTTAAAATATTTGTATTTGTGTAGCCATACATACATTCAGTAATTCATTAGGTTGTATAAATCTATGCAATTTTGGAGGAAAGACTGAAAATCAACTGCTTCAGCGAATACTGAAAAATTATGTGAAAATGATGATGATGATGTAAGTGTAGATGTTAAATAAAGGCAATTATCTTAATTTGGTGCATTCTGAAGAGCAGTTTATGAATCTCAGATAGTGATTAAAGTAAATACTGAACTTGATTGAAGCCTGATGTCTCACCCAATAAAAGCAGAAATATAATTGGTTAGGCACAGGGTGCAATGTGTTGTTATTTGGGGGTATATGTTACTAAATACCACACGACAAATGTAAGGCCAGTGGCCGCCATGGCCATGCAGATGCAGGTTCCCATTGGATCAGGCAGACGGGAAAGGAACTGTGGAGCCAGAAAATGGTGGGCCATTCCATTTATTAGAATCTCACAATGGCAGACAAGCAAGAGGGCAGGGAAGACCGCTTCCTTTTCACTCAGGGCTCCCAAGCCCCAACTCCCTCTGGACTCACAGCCCCCCAGTAGCAAAACAGGCCAGGTGGGAATACCCCTTCTCCAGCAAACAATAGCAAACAACTGCCCCTCCCCATTAGAGGCAGGCAGTCTGCAATTTGCAATCTGTCGCCCTGAGGGCAAGCACCAGCACCCTTCCATAGACCACGCAGACATGGCGCTGCCCTGATCCGATACAAAATACAAGCATGCAAACCTAACCACACTTTTTACCCAACAACTAGGAAATCTATCTCCAACTCGTCAGATAATTCTAGATCCAGATATGGATTCCACTTTACACACTGGCTTTTTAAAACCAAATCATATGTTGATTGTATCCAATTTTTCTCATGTCCTGATCTTGCTATACACCATGTCACATTAACCAAGATATTTTGTACTTATATGTTACATTTTGGTGTTATTTATTAAGAAATCACCCTGGTCAGGTGGTTCAGCTGGTTAGAGTGTTTTCCTGACACATCAAGGTGAACGTTTGATCCTTGTTTAAGGCACATACAAGAATCAGCCAATGAATGCCTAAGTAAGTGGAACAACAAACTGATGTTTCTTCCTACCTTCCTCTCTCTCTAAAATCAACCTTAAAAACTCCAAAAAAAAGAAAAAAAAAATTCAAATGCTGTGAGAATGAGGCTTCTTTATTATTATTGCTTAATCAATTTATTTTTAACTTCACGCTGTTTTAAGAATGATTCTTAAAAATATATTTAAAATATAGCCTGATAAAAATACTTAAAATTGATTTAAAGTGATAAAAATATTTCATGTATAAAGTTTTTAATCCACTAGGGTATTATTTTAGAATAATAGCAGATGACAGGTGATATAAGTCACCAGGATAAAATAGCAAATAAACAAATAAATAGAAGTTCATCTGGAACAAGAATTCTAAAGAGAGAAGTCAAAGTAAAGCAATGTTCAAGTTAAAGCAATTGACTTTTTTTGTTTTTTGGATTTTTGTATTTTTCCAAAGTTAGAAGCAGGAAGTCAGTCAGACAGACTCCTGCATGCGTCTGACCGGGATCTACCCGGCATGCCCACCAGGGGCGATACTCTGTCCATCTGGGACTTTGCCCTGTTGTGACTGGAGCCATTCTAGTGCATGAGGCAGAGGCCATAGAGCCATCCCCAGCGCCCGGGCCATCTTTGCTCCAGTGGAGCTTAGGCTGCAGGAGGGGAAGAGAGAAACAGAGAGAAAGGAGAAGGAAAAGGGTGAAAAAGCAAATGGGTGCTTCTCCTGTGTGCTCCAGCCGGGAATCAAACCGAGGACTTCCACTCACCAGGCTGACGCTCTACTGCTGAGCCAACCAGCCAGGGCCAAAGCAATTGACTTTTAATTCTTAGCAACCATCTCCTCCATGAAGCCTCTTTAATCTAATACCGCTGCCAATCTTCTCTGAGCACTAGCGTTTCTCATAGAACATATATCAGTTGCTACCTTGTATTTGCTATTTTCTATCTCTAAAATCATAAGAAAGACTGTGAACTACTTGAAGTAGAGCTGGGGCCACAGGTACTTTGTTTATCATCTAACATATGATCTCCAATTTAGAAAATTAAAAAAAATAGAATAAAATCAGAAGCTGGTCTAAGTGTGTGTGTGTGTGTGTGTGGTGTGTGTGTGGTGTGTGTGTGTGTGTGTGTGTGTGTGTGTGTGTGTGTGTGTGTGTGTGTTGGAAAGGGGACTAGGATATTAGATGAAAAAAATTCCTGAAATGAGAGCTCCACAGGCTCTTCCTAACATGCTCTGAGGAAAGCTGAGCCATAATCTCCCGGTCTCCAAAGTGGGAAGTCTAATGATGTCTTCTGAAATTCACTTATAAAAAACAAAACAAAACAAAAACCCCAGAAAAGTTTCAAGTATGGTGTCTCCGTTGTGGAATGCAGATGCCAGCTGGCTGTGCACACTGGCATCCTCTACTAATCCAAACTAATAGTTTGGGTAAAGTACTCAAAGAGTTCACATATTGGAGTGAATGTGGTATGTTTGTAGCAAGGTGGTTTTATTTATTTGCAGCAAAGGAAAAAAGGACCTTCTTATCCAAAACCCTGTGTCAGAAGGGAGATTTAACCATTGTTTATCTGCGCTATTTGGTCAATTTCACATTGATTTCTTCTTTGCAGTTGGTTAGCTTATCTGGTTGAGTTCCTGTCAAGCTCATCCTGTTTACAGCTGTTCTGCAAAATACCATGCTACATTTTAACATTTAGCAAGAATAGCACTTGGTAAAACTTCCCAGACCCTGAGATCTTTGTCCTATCTAACACAAAGACCTAACATGTTTCACCCATGAAAGAATTGCGGATAATTGTATTAAAAATAGCTAAAATTTTCTAAACACTATGGATTATATAAAAACTAAAATCTCTAAGATTAGAGTAAAAACAAAATTCCTTGAAGCTATATATTAATGGATCACCAATGATAATGCAGAAAGGAAGTTATCCCTAAAACAAAGGAACTGAACTATTCTAGTGACTGTTATGAGTTGGTTTACATGGCCTCTAGATCAGGAATCATCAAATTTCTCTGTAAACATCTATATAGAAAATATGGTGAATTTCCTGTGCCATGTGTTTTTTTGCCATTCTAGTGAAATGCAGCCAGAAACAATTTGTAACAAATGAGTGAGGCTGTATTCCAATAAAATTGTTTACAAAAACCAATGATGGGCCAGATTTGGCCCATGGGTTAGAGTTTACCAACCCTAATCTATATTATATTATAAAGTTAAGGATCTGTTAAAAATCTTTCTTGTATATAATGGCTAATTTTTTTAAACTTGACTTATTGATTTTAGCAAGAGAGGAAGGAAGAAAGAAAGAATAAGACAGAAACATTAGTCTGATATTATATGTGTCCTGACAGGAGACTGAACCAACAACCTCTGTATTTCAGGACAATACCAACTGAACTGCCCAGTCAGGACTACAGTGGGTACATTTTAAAGTCTAAAAAATCCTTTTTCAATATATTACTATATTTGCTGCCACCTTTAATTTGCTTTTAAATTTTTGGAGTGAAATATTACTGAATAATTACTATAATTGTTTAAAAACCATCAAAACTGGAGTTCAATTCTAAAGCTACTTGTTTGGGGTGGTAAGTAACTCGTTTACTCATGGGTAAAAAAAAACAAGTTAAATGGGAGTTCTAGGCATTACCCAAATGTTTGCATTTATGCACTGGGTACAATTCTCCATGTGTCTCACATTTCTGCACATCTTGGAATCAAAGGCAGCTTTCATTTGCACTATATAATTTCAGAGAGATTAGTATAGTGAACAGTCTTAGAAGATAGAACGTGTGTCTCCATCTAGATCAGAGTGCATGTTTGCTTGCTGTTTGGTGGAATAAAGATGCTATTTTCAGTGGTGGGATTCAAAGAATTTAACAACTGGTTCTGTGCCCTAATGATTGTTTTAAGTATAAGAAAAAGATATACCAAAAGGTAGTTTATTCATTTAATACTTAAATATGAACAATAAAAGAGGTACACAAAACTAGATTATACTGAGTTTTATGAAATGAATAAATAAATATTACAAGCATAGTTTAGTCAAATTTTTTTCACCTATGGACAGAGTAAACATTACTACAGGCACTTAGAATATGCTGCTGCATAGATGAATGTTAAAAGAGCAAGGAATATCAATTTGCGATTTTTACATTGGGCAGTTGCCCAGGCACCCACCTTAGAGAGAACCTTGATTACAAGTGCCATTTTAATAACTGGTTTGCTGAACTCAACCAAAAATTAGATATCGGTTCTGCCGAACCAGTGTAAATCAGCTGAATCCTACCACTGGATATCTTCCTAGGAATTATAAGTTGAGCAGGTTTGCTTATAGCCCATTATGAAAGATTCAGATCCTTGTTTTAAATCAACAAATGAGTACTGGAAAATTAGGATAAAAAAATATTCATTGTACAAAAATTGATGCAAATTCCTCTGGACTTTTGTCTTGTATAGTTCTCTGTTAGGCTTGTATAGTCACCTGTAGGTGAGAGCAGGTTTATACCACCTTGCAAGATGCAGTTGTTAAATTTTCAGGAATTTTTGTCTTTTCGAGGTGATGTCAGAGAAATGGTGCCATGATGGATGCTCCCAATATCTCCCCTTGAAATTTTAACAAATTCAACAACTAAAGACAGAGAAAAAATTTCAGGAGCACCTGAATAATACACACACCAGACAAAGGTACAATTGGCCAAAAAGGTGGCTGAATATATAATTCATTCTGAAGAAAATAAGATGGAGAATGAGGTTTTTCACTTTCCTTACTGACCTGAGGAAGGAACTCTTTCATCTGAAGACAAGCAAAATGGAGGTCGGAGGCAGAGGGTGGAAACTTGGTTAGGGTGGATGATCAAGCAGAAGAAAGACCTCGCTAGCTCTGCCTAAGATTGCGGATGCAGGGCGAGCATGGGCAACAGACTTTGACAAAGGTTTCCAGTACAGAGTGCCCGTGGGAGCCAGAGCCCATGCCATCAGCTTCATGTGCTCCCAGATTCGCAATTCCAGGCAGTGTGCTAGTGGCTCCACCTGGCACCACTGGCATGAGCACACATGCTCACAGGCTGGAGGGCATAGCTCAAGATTATTAGTGATAGACATCTTGTGGGCTGCTGCCAGCATCTTTGTGCATTCCTATCTCCACTGCCATCAGAGGAAGTGCACAAACACTGGGATCCCTGGGCCTGGAACTGTCTGGGTGGGGCACCTCTGCAAGCCTGCATTCCCAGCTCTGAGATCACAGGCACTGTCTGCCTAAGTGGGCGGGTGCAAGCCTCTGTGTGCATGGCTGAAGATGTGGAAGCTGGGTGTGCATGTGGCTTGCTGTGGGCTACCAAATGGCACAAGAGAGAAGCCTGCGAGGTTAGACTCATGGAGCACTGAGGCGTACTAGACATGCCTGGAGGTCCTTAGAACAGTGCCTGACCTACAATCAGCTCCCAGCATGCTGAGATGTGCTAGACTTGTCTGCTGGCCCTTAGAAAGGCAATAGATCAGCAAATGGCTCCCAGCTCTGCCTGCTCTCACTGGTGGCTCTAGTTGGCACAGACTTACCTAGAACTGTGCTTTGATCTGTACTGGAGGAAGAACCTGACTGCTGTTAGAGCCTCTTGCTCTGTAAGATGTGGCTGGGGAAAACCTCAAAACTAAGTCCTCAGGCTGCTAGCTCAGGTGGGAGAGATGTGGGGAAAGGCACCTGGAAAACTGAGTCTCCCATTGTCAGAGCCTCCAAGGAAAAAAAAAGTAAACCTCTACCCAAGAGACCCACAGGGGCAAAAACAGTAGTACAGCATCACCTGCCAAAAAAAGGGAAGAAGCTACCTCTCAAAAGCAGAAAAAAATTACATTTTTGTAACTTTTTTTTCATTTTGGTCATTTTATCCTCTTTCCTTTTTATTCTTTCCTTTTCCTTTGGAACTTCATTATCCATAGTTGTTACATTTTTCATTCTTGTGTTTTATGAGGGCTTCATTTAAAAAACCTTCAATTATATTTTCTTTTTCTCTCATTTAATCATCATTTATCATCATTCAATCATCAATTATTATAATTTGGATTCATATTTTCCTTTGTGGCATTTTGTGTGTTTTTTACTTCTTTTTTATCTCTTTTATCATCTTTTCTCTCTTCTTGCTCCTTGTTCTTGGTAGTTTTTGTTCCACTTATCATTATAGAATTTTTATTTTTTCACTGTATCTTTTCAATTTTTATTTATTTTCTTAATTATCTCTTATTAGCGTTAATAATACCACTCTTGAATGCATTTTAAAAAATCAAATATCATGGATACAAAAGATAGAGGTGTAGCTCTGTCTTTTGTATCCATAGATGATAAAAAATCTCTAGAAAAAAATTTCACTTGCTTTAAATGTTGGAGTTAAATGACAGAATTAAAAATTGAAGTCCTAAAAATACTCAGGGAAATACAAGGAAGAACAGAAAGGCAATTGAGAGAGCTCAAAAAGCAATTTAATGAACAAAAAGAATACTTCACCAAGGAAATTGAAACTATAAAAAGGAACCAAACAGAGATGAAAAACTCAATACATGAACTGAAAAACGAGGTAACAAGCTTAGCTAATAGAATAGGACTGATATAGGAGAGAATTCTCAACCTAGAAAACAGGCAACTACAGATAGTACAGAGAAAAGAGAGAGGCTCATGAATTTAAAAAAATGAGAAAGCCCTACAGGAATTGTCTGACTCCATCAGAAAGAGCAATGTAAGAATAATGGGTATGTCATAAGGAGAAGAGAGAGAAAATGGAATGGAGAACATATTTAAACAAATAATCAATGAGAACTTCCCAAGCCTTGAAAAGAATTAGAGCCTCAAATCTAAGAAGCAAACAGAAAATTGAGTTATCTTAACCCAAACAGACTTACTTCAAGGCACATTGTAATGAAATTACCACAAACCAATGACAAAGAAAAAATCCTCAAAGCAGCCAGGGAAAAGAAGAATACAACATATAAAGGAAGGCCCATTAGACTATCATCAGATTTCTCAGCAGAATCTCTACAAACCAGAAGAGAGTGGATCCCAATGTTAAAAGTTCTGAAAAGAGAGGAACTTCCAGCCAAGAATATTATATCCATCAGTTATCCTTCAAATATGAAGGGGAAATAAAACCATTCTCAGATATAGCAAAGATAAGGGAATTTATTACCAGAAAACCCCCACTTTAGAAAATACTAAAGAAGGTTACTGACCAGATACAAAGAACAAAACAAAACAAAATCACAAGTAAAAGCTCCAAAAAGATCACAATAAAAACAAAATTTATCTGTGACAACGAAAACAAAAAAAAAGAGAAGACAAAGATTAACAGTAGCAAAGGAGGATGGAGTGCAGAAACATTCATGAGATAATGTACTATAATGAATATGATATATATCCCTTTTATTACCTAATGATAACCACCCCTGAAAAAAACCAATACAGAAACATATGGGTTAAAAAAGAAGAAACAGAGGAAAGAAGTATGGAATACAACCAAACAAAAACAAATGACAGAAAAACAAAAGAGAAGAACCAAACAAGATACAGAGCTATCAGAAAGCAATATATAAAATGGCAATAGGAAATCCTCGAGAGTAAATAATTACATTAAATGTAAATGGATTGAATTCACCAATAAAAAGACACAGAATAGCAGAGTGGAACAAAAAAGAAAATCCAACTGTATGCTGCCTTCTAGAAACACATCTAAACTACAAGGATAAAAACAAATTCAAAGTAAAAGGTTGGAAAACAATTCTCCAAGCAAATAATATCCAAAGAAAAGCTTTTGTAGCCATACTAATATCTAACAATGCAGACTATAAGACAGCAAAGGTAATCAGAGAGAAAAATGGTCATTTCATAATGATAAAGGGGATATTGAATCAGGAAGACATAACACTTCTTAATATTATATATATATACACTAAATCAAGGAGCACCAAAATATATAGCTCACCTACTAACAGATCCAAAAATAAAAACCGACAAAAATACAATCATACCTGGAGACCTCAATATACCGCAGATGACACTAGATCCGTTCATCCAAACAGAAAATCAATAAAGAAATATTGGCCTTAAACGAAACACTAGAACAATTGGTTATGATACACATCTATAGGACATTTCATCCCAAAGTGCCAGAGTATACATTTTTCTCCAGTGTACATAAAACAGTTTCAAGAATTGACCATATGTTGGGCCACAAAACTAACATCAACAAATTCAGAAACATTGAAATGATACCAAGCATATTCTCTGATCAAAAAGATTTAAAACTAGAATTCAACTGCATAAAAGAAGTAAACAAATTCACAAAAATATGAAAATTAACATACTTCTAAAAAATGAATGAGTCAAAGAAGAAATAAAAGAAGAGATCAAAAGATATATATATATAAATGAAAATGGCAATATGATATATCAGAATCTCTGGGATGCAGCAAAAGCAGTAATAAGAGGGAAGTACGTATCACTACAGGCTTATGAACAAACAAGAGAGAGCTCAGGTAAACAACTTTTTTTTGAATTTTTAAAAAAAATTTTTTAAAGATTTTATTTATTCATTATAGAGAGGGGTAGAGAGAGAGAGAGAGAGAGAGAGAGAGAGAGAAGGGGGAGGAGCAAGAAGCATCAACTCCCATATGTGCCTTGACCAGGCAAACCCAGGGTTTTGAACCGACATCAAGTAACAACTTAACAACACAACTTAACAACACAACTAGAAAAAGAAGAACAAAGGCAACCCAAAACCAGCAGAAGAAAGGAAATAATAAAAATCAGAGCAGGCCCTGGCCGGTTGGCTCAGGTAGAGTGTTGGCCTGGTGTGTAGGAGTCCTGGGTTCGATTCCCAGCCAGGGCACACAGGAGAAGCGCCCACCTGCTTCTTTACCCCTCCCCCTCTCCTTCCTCTCTGTCTCTTCCCTTCCCGCAGCCAAGGCTCCATTGGAGCAAAGTTGGCCTGGGCGCTAAGGATGGCTCCATGGCCTCTGCCTCAGGTGCTAGAATGGCTCTGGTTGCGATGGAGCAATGCCCCAGATGGGCAGAGCATCACCCCCTGGTGGGCATGCAGGGTGGATCCTGGTCGGGAGCATGCAGGAGTCTGTCTGACTGTCTCCCCGTTTCCAACTTCAGAAAAAAAAAATCAGAGCAGAAATAAATGAAATAGAGGACAAAAAAAACTATAGAAAAAATCAATAAGAAAAGGAGCTGGTTCTTTGAAAAGATCAACATAATTGACAAACCCTTGGCAAGAGTCACTAAGACAAAAAAAAGAAAGGACTCATATAAACAAAATCCAAAATGAAAGAGAAGAAATCACCACAGATATCATAGATATACAAAGAATTATCATAGAATACTATGAAAAACTGTATGCCACCAAATTTAACAATCTAGAAGAAATGGATAAATTCCTAGAACAATACAATCTTCCTAGACTGAGTCACAAAGAAGTAGAAAGCCTAAACAGACCCATAAGCAGGGAGGAAATAGAAACAACTATCAAAAACCTCCCCCCAAAATAAAAGTCCACAGCCAAATGGCTATACCAGTGAATTCTATCAAACATTCACAGACTTGGTTCCTATTCTACTCAAAGTCTTCAAAAAAAATTGAAGAAGGAGCAATACTTCCAAACACATTTTATGAGGCCACCATAACCCTCATACCAAAACCTGGCAAGGACAATACAAAAAAGAAAACTACAGACCTATATCTCTTATGAATACAGATGCTAAAATTCTAAACAAAATACTAGTAAATCAAATACAACAACACATTAAAAAATAATTTATCATGATCAAATGGGGTTCATTCTGGAATCAGAAGGATGATTCAACATATGTAAAATAGCGTAATACACTATATCAACAAAATAAAGAAAAAAACTATATGATTGTATCAATAGACGCAGAAAAGGCATTTGATAAAATACAACATCACTTTATGTTCAAAACACTCAACAAAATGGGTATAGAAGAAAAATATCTCAACATAATTAATGCCATTTATGACAAACCATCAGCTAACATCATATTAAATGGCAAAAAACTGGAAACTTTTCCTCTAAAATCAGGAACAAGATAACGCTGCCACTCTTTCCACTCTTATTCAACATAGTGCTGGAAGTTCTAGCCAGAGCAATCAGACAAGAGAAAGAAATAAAAGGCATTCATACTGGGAAAGAAGAATTATAAAGGTTTCACATTTTGCTGATATGATTCTGTACATTGAAAACCCCAAAGACTCCACAAAAAGAGTATTAGAATCACTAAACCAATACAGTAAGGTTGCAGGATACAAAATTAATATACAGAAGTCTATTCCCTTCTTATATGCCAACAATGAAACTTCAGAAAATGAACTCAAAAAAATAATCCCTTTTATGGTTGCAAGAAAAAAAATAAAATGCCTAGGAATAAAAACAACAAAGAATGTAAAAGACCTATATAATAAAAACTACAAAGCATTGTTAAGGGAAATTGGAAAAGATACAATGTTTTAACAGAAAGACATTGAATGAAATGATGTTAAAAAATATTAACAAATATTTAGTATATAAGGACTGTGCTTCTCAAACTTTGTTATATATACACATCATCTAGGCAAGTTTTAATATTTCAGATTCTGATTTAGTAGGTGAGGTGGGACCTGAGATTCTGCATTTGCAACAGGCTCCCAGGTGATGGCATTGTTGGTGGTCCTTAGAATAGCATGGAATTAATCTTCATAGATTAGTTTTAATAACCCTTAATTATATATCCCCATGTATGACTTTGAAAACTCAAATCAATCCCACCTGTCCTAGAAATACCTTCAGACACTGCATCAGGAAGTTCTGTCTGCTTCTTCCATACATTGTTCGCCAGCTGGCTGGGAGTGAGCCGGCCCTGCGTGCTTCTTGTGTCAGGACTCCGGACTGACTCTAGTCCCACTTCTGTGCAGCTTCTTAATCGAAGCCATCTTCTGCCTTAGATTACTGACAGAATGGGCTCCTTAATACCTTATCAGGTGGACCAAGAATTAAGAAATCACATAGAGACCCGGGGACCTTCTCTCACTAGAAAAAGAAAAAGAAGTGGAATCCGCAGTCTAAATTAATTCGGTTTAACAGTTCTTTACAATAATTCAAACCAAACAAACAATACTAAACCAAATAATGCAAACAAAATCATATAGCTATTATGAATTATTTCTATTATCTTTTACTTCTCTTAGCCTGACTCAGACCACCACTACCACCTTGGAAAATTATATTCCAGTTGCTGGATTGGTGCCAACAGCTGAGCTAAGCCCGGATGGATCTGGTTGCATCTGTCTTCAGCATTTGGACCAGGCTATTTCTCTAATATCTGACCATCTGGGTTACATAAAAATATTGTTCAGATTGAGACTCACCACTGGAGTTTCTGGTTTAAGCTTGGAGTGTGAGCTTCCTCATTGAGGATCTGATAGTGCTGAAACTGATATACAAACATGTGGATTGAATAACTGCATTCATTATAAATGCAACAAAAGGAAATCGTTTTCTCCTGCACTCTGTACTAATACAAATTTTGGAGTTTGTTGAGATTTGTGTGCTGCAAATTTACAGGATTATTTCTGTCTGAATAAATTAAAATGTAGAAAGTTTTCTTCTGACTGAAAGTCAAAATGAATCTAATGTCAAGTACTGATCATTCACTGAACTTTAAGCTTCTAAAATGATTCAATTTTTCCACTACTGAATTTTCAATATTTATGTTAAAACTTGATGTGTGCTACATATTTTACGAATACTGTTAATAAAGGAGAGCTTTCCCCAGTCATTTTAAATAAATACAAAACAACAAATTTACAAATATTAGTACAGTGTGTTTACTACCACAAAATAATATTTGTTCATTTACTTTAATATTATTGTTTGTTATAATAGCATCATTTTTAAATTTTTGTTTTGGTATCTATTTCTCGTTCTTTTATTGGTCTTTTCAAATAAAGAGCTCTTAGATTTATTTTTTATTTTTACTGATTTTCTTATTCATTAAATTTAGATTTTATTTTCTCCATTGCTTTCCTTCATTTACTTTTAAAATTTTCAATTAAATTATGACTTCTTTGTTTTAAATTATTTTATAAATTTTTATTATTATGAAACAAATGCATCATTTTGTAAAACTTTGAGAATATAGAATAATATAGCAGTCCCCCAAATATCTTTCCTTCATATGACTAATCTCTTTTATTTTAGTTTATACATTTGATATGAGTATCATATTATACATATATAGTGGTTTTAAAATAAAACTCCTAATAGATATAGAATGATATAGATAAATAAGTGATCTATCTAGCCATCTACTTACTTATCTCCTTTTTTTAACAGAATTCTTTTAAAAAAAATTTTTTTTTATTTATTCATTTTTTTTAGAGAGGAGAGGGAGAGACAGAGGGAAAGAGAGAGAGGAGAGACAGAGAGATAGAAGGGGGGGGAGAAGCTGGAAGCATCAACTCCCATATGTGCCTTGACCAGGCAAACCCAGAGTTTCGAACCAGCGACCTCAGCATTTCCAGGTCGATGCTTTATCCACTGCACCACCACAGGTCAGGCTTATCTCCTTTTTATAACTTGTATATAGCTTTTCATTCTTTGAAAGTATCATTGACTAAATTATATTTATAATATGTATTCTGTCATATAAATTTTTGTAAAAAAAGAGTATGCACATTTAAAAATTTTAAAGACATAGTTGTACCAATTTCTATTTTCACCAAAAGTCTTTGAGCTAGGCATCTCTTGATTCTCTCAACATTTCAGTCATTGTCAACCCAACAGCTGCAAAATTATCTTGTATTACTATAAATACACAATTATAAAAACATACATATTAGAGATGTGGTTTTTATAATACAATTTTTAATATGGCAAAAGACATTTATTAATAGACCTAAATATCTTATTTCTCTCTCAAAAATAACAATAAGTAAATTAAACATGTGTTTAGAAATCAATATCTCAACATATTATTTTATTTGGAAATGATCTAGGTATTTAATAAATATCCATTATGTAGTTTAACTTAGTATAAAGTTTTATCTTAGTTATATTTATTTAAATTACTTGTTTTTAACAAATATGCTTAGATTAGACATCACACATCATCTTAAATTATTTTTCTTGTTGACAAATTTTATAATATGGAGATAGCATGTGCTTAATTTGATGAGTAAACCCAGGTAGAAAGAGTTGTATGTTTGTATTACATTTAACACTGACAATTCTGAAGACATACTTATTTTTATTAAATCAGCAAGCTTAACTTTTAATTATCAAAGACAATCCCAGGTTACATGAACATAAAAACACTTGGGTTAGTTTCTGTACTGAGAGTTTTAGAAATAATTTACACAAACACTTATTTTTCTTTAAGCCCATTAAATAGAACTCTCAAAAATATCTCATACATCCAATATACATACATAAATAGATAAAAGTTTCCCTGAAGTAGCCACTACAATTCCAAATAATCCAAAAGTTTGCCCATTTTTCAAGAAGGAGAAGATCCTGGTCTACGGTGTATATAAATATAGAAAGCAGAAGTTATTGAGGGAAGTGGAGAAGCTTTTAAACCAGGCAGAACTCATTTTTGCCTTTAGATTCCCTAAGACGTTTTCACACTGAGGGGTCCTGTTTCTTAACAGCTATTCCAAAACACAAGTAATCACCTGTCCCCCCATCTGAACAAAATAGGATGACTTATCAAGAAGTCTCAACAACAAAACACGTATTTGCCCACTAAAGTTATAGAGCTCAAAGTGCGAAGACAGTGGAGCTCAGCTCCAAGACAAACTTGACTTTAAACTCCATTACCCAGTGAGAAAGCAGTAAACTCAACAGGCTCCCTGACCACCACCATTGTCTGGAATCACTGGGGGGGGGTGTCTTTGGACCCCACTTCTGATACCAGAAACTGTCAAAAATTCAGAAATAATGAAATAAAACTACTAAATAAACATCAAAATGAATATATGTAAAAATAACTAAATAATAACTAGAATTTTAGAAGAGTTCATTGTGCATATAAGAACAGTTTGTAAATTGGGAGCCTTCAAAAATAAAAACTGAAGCTCAGTCAGGGGCATGACATTATAGAATGGCTTACAAAGTGAAGATTAAACTGTTTACCCTTTACAATGGTTGGCTATTACAACAGGGGTCCCAGCTGGCATAGGAGTGCTTAAAAGTGGTTATCCCATATCATTTTTTAGGAAGATGACTTAAGTGCTTTGTATAATTTTAGGGGTATTTACCAAAAAATAAATGTTTTTTTTAATCCATTCTGCTACTCTGTGCCTTTTTATTGGTGAGTTTAATCCGTTTACATTTAGTGTAATTATTGATACTTGTGAGTTCCCTATTGCCATTTTATATCTTGCTTTCTGTTAGTTTTGTGTCTTGTTTGATCCTTCACTTTCATTTTTCTATCTTTTGTTTTTATTTGGTTGTATTCCATACATCTTTCCTCTGTTGCTATCTTTTTTATCTCATGTGCTTCTGTGGTGGTTTTTTTCAATGGTGGTTACCTTTGAGTAATGAAAAGGGTCCCTACCCTGTTCATTGTAGCGAACTATTTTGTGAGTACTTTTGCACTCCATCGTCCTTTGCTACTGTTAATCTCCATCTTCTCCCCCCCTTTCTTTTTGTTGTTGTCACAGTTTAAATTTGGTTTTATTGTGTTCTTCTTGGAGCTTTTACTTGTGGCTCTGTTTTTTTTTTTTGTTCTTTGTATCTGATTGGAGAACCCCCTTTAGTAATTCCTGGAGTGGGGGTTTTCTGATGATAAATTCCCTCATCTTTTCTGTATCTGTGAATGTTTTTATTTCTCCTTCATATTTGAAGGATAGCTTTGATGGGTATAATATTCGTGGCTGAAAGTTCCTCTCTTTCAGGACTTTAAATATTGGGGTCCACTCTCTTCTAGCTTGTAGAGTTTCTGCTGAGAAATCTGATGATAATCTAATGGGCCTTCCTTTATATGTTGTATTTTTCTTTTCCCTGGCTGCCTTGAGAATTTTTTCTTTGCTGTTGGTTTGTGTCAATTTCATTATGATATGCCTTGGAGTAGGTTTGTTGGGGTTAAGAAAACTCAGAGTTCTGTTTGCTTCTTGAACTTGAGGCTTTAGTTCTTTCCACAGGCTTGGGAAGGTCTCATCTATTATTTGTTTATGTTCTCCATTCCATTTTCTCTCTCTTCTCCCTCTGATATACCTATTATTCTTATGTTATTCTTTTTGATGGAGTCAGATAATTCTTGTAGGGCTATCTCATTTTTTTTAATTTTTGAGTCTCTTTCTTCTTCTCTCTGTTGTGCCTCAAGTTGCTTGTCTTCTATTTCACTAATCCTCTCTTCTATCTGACCTGTTCTATTAGCTAAGCTTGTTACTTCGTTTTTCAGCTCGTGAATTGAGTTTTTCATCTCTGTTTGATTTGTTTTTATAGTTTCAATTTCCTTGGACATATATTCTTTGTGTTCATTGAGTTGTTTTCTGAGCTCCCTAAATTGCCTTTCTGTGTTTTCTTGTATATCTCGGAGGATTTTTAGGATTTCTATCTTGAATTCTCTGTCATTTAGCTCCAAGGTTTCCAATATATTAAATTTTTTCTCCATAGATTTTTCCTCATCTAGCTGTATCACCTCTCTTTCTTTTGTATCCATGATATTCGATTTTCTCTTCCTTAATGGCATCTGAGGGTGGTTTTGTTGATAGTATTAATGAGATTTAATAAAGAATAAAAAGTTAAAAAAAATAATAAAAAAAATTGAAAAGAGTTGTTTTTTTTAAAAAAAATTAATAATGAAATAAAGAAAAATAAAATAAAATAAAAATTTTTTAAAAAGGAAATTATTCCCCCCCTCCTTTTTTCCTCTCCTCTCCTCTCCCCTCTTTCTTGAGAAAATCTTGTGGTGAACTGTGAATTATAACAAACAATGCCTGTAATGGAGGGCCTGAATTGGGGAAAAGTAATAAAGGGGCAAAAAAGAAAAAAAAAGAAAAAAAAAGAGCATATGGACCCACAAAAAGCAAATAAGGAAAAAATTTGGGTCAAGAATAAAATGATTTGCTTTTAGGTGTTGGTTGTCTAAGAGTTATGATGAGAGGAATAAGAGGAAAACGGAAAAATGGGGGGACAAATTAAAAAATTACTGTTGTATTTAGTGGAACAAGAACTAGATAAAATGGAGAGCCAGGGATGGGAGCACTGCTAGTGAGTTAAAAAGGTGAAGTAAAAACCTCCCAAAATGCCACAAACATAAGTTTGAGTCCCAGATAAGATAATTTGTTTGTTATTGAGGTTTGAATGAGAGGAGATGTAAAGGAGAAAGGAAGAAACTAATATAGAGGGAGAAAAGAAAGAGAGAGAGAGAAAAAAAGAGGGAACCACTAAAAGAAGAAAAAAGAAAGGAGAGAGAGAGAGAGTTAAGGGTTTTGGAGTGCAACCCTCATAGAGAGAAAGGAAGAGAAGAGAAAAGATAATGGGAGATGTGACACTTATGGGTAGTGTAGTTCAAGGAGAGGAAAGAGTAAGACCGGCAGAGAGTTAATCGGCCAAATTGGAGGAAGAAAAAAAGTATCAAGAATGAAGATAAGAGAAACAAACGAACAAATATAATAAAATGGGATAGGTTATAAAGTCTGCAGATTATTCTTGATTTTGAGAGGTTATCTTCTTGCTTTTTCTTTTCTCTCCCTCTTCCTGGTCGGTGACTCTGTACCCCGGGTTCTGCCCCTTTGGCACGCTCAGGTAGAGGTTTGCATTTGATAAGTCTCTATGGCAATGTCATGTATTGTGCTTTAGTCTTGTTGGCAGTCGAGGCTCATTAGCATTTATAGGCTCCAACAGTGAGAGAGTCCGTGTTCCTGGAGCCTTTCTCCTAGTCTTTCCTTCCTCAGTTAGTAGCCTGATAATCCAGCTATGGGGTTGCTGCTGCCTCTGCCTGGATAGTAAGAGGCTCAAAGAGCTGGCAACTCCCCACTCTATTTCCACTCAGCACAGGGCTCTGGGTAAGGCTCAGTCAGTCAGAGCTGCTAGCATAATCAGGCGGGCTTTCCGCCCACTCAAAGACCTCTGGCTCTGTCTGCCACTCTGTCCAGTAACACAGGCGGGCGCCCACTTCCGGGGCGCTTGGAGGAAACTCTCACTCACTGGCTGCGCGCGCAGACCAGGATATCCGGCCAGCAGTCTCACGCTCTGAGTGAAACCCCCAACCGCAGGGAAAAGTTGCAGCGTTGGAATTGAGTCTCGCTCCGTCCCCGTGCGCGGCTTTTGCAAGGCGCTGGGGCGGCCCGAGATTCTGCTTTGGCCCACACAAAGGCCCCTGACTCTGCCCCTCTGTGCGATAACACGGGTGCGCACTGCCGAGGCACTCGGAGGAATCTCTCATTCACTATCTGCGCGCGCAAACCAGGATATGAGGCCGGCCGCGTTTCCCTCTGAATGAAACCCCTCCAGCACGGAAAATCTCCACCGTTGGAATTAGTTCTCACTCCCTCCCGTGCGTGGCTTTCCCAGGGCGCTGGGGCTGCCCAGAGACTCTGCCCTCGGCCCACAGAAAGGCCTCTGAACCTGCCTCTCCGTGGGGCAACACGGGCACCCACTCTCGGGGCCTAGGAAGAAATCTCTCGCCCACTAACTGCGCGCTCGCCAACCAGGAGACTGGGTAAAATGGCCGCCCCGCTTGTCTTTCTTTGTTTGGGTTTGGCACGAGTGTTAGCTTGTATTGCCCGGGTTGCCACAGGATCAGTTTTTCCTCGGCTTGGATCTCCATGCCACAGCCTGGTTCGGCCGTTTGTGCCGCGGCCTGGATCTATTCACCCCCTTTGCCCGCCTCAGTTTCTATATTCACAGTTACCAGAGAAAGCCGCCCTGTTTAGGTTAGTGAGGAAGGCAGAGCATTTCTTACTCCCTATTTCCTTCGGGGTTTGGTTATATATTTAGCCAATTTTTCACTCGACCATACCTTTGGGTGTATTGCGAAGCTTCTGGAGGCTCCAAGTATAGGTTTTTCTGTTTCTGGTTGAAGATTTTGTTGAGTTTTGGGGGAGATTTATCGGTATCACTTCCTACCCCGCCATTACTCTGACGTCATCCTCCCCCAAAAATAAATGTTTATTTTCATAAAATATGGTAGATTTAGTTTTTGCTTATGTGTCTTAAATGGTTTTGTCTGTTCAAGGAATTCTCAAGTCCAGTTTTCATTTTGTATTTAATTTTAACATCAGTAATTTACAGTATATTTTTAAAATATTGAAGTCCTGTTTTTTTCTGACACAATTTTCTTGTTTATACCTTTTTTATTCTCAATATTCCTAAAATTTTTCTGCTGACATTTCTTTTAATATATCTGGCAATATGTTTTCAAGGAAGCAAGACAAAGATCATGATTCGATTATGAAGTCATGAAGAAACTTAATACTGAATAACAAATAACATCTTATCCTAATCACTAAATATCTCCAATTAATCATCAAAAATATGTGTCCATAATAATTCCTACGTGTGTAAAGCCATGCTTTATGTCTCTTTAAAATGTATCAATTAACTTCTTGCCTTCAAGTTTATGTTAATCTCAGAGAAAGGCAAAGTTTATATTATATTGCAGATACTTTTCAGTACTGCAATAAAGAAAACAGTTCACACTTAATATATGAAAACATTGCTGCAAATATATTCCAATCACATTGTGTTAACATCATTAGCTTGCATTGAGATATATCTGTGAGTTATTTCTGAGATTTGTCCTAGTCTCATCAAGTAAATCCATGCCATTGGCATATTTGTGTCTGTACTTTTGTGTTTACTTCTGAGAAAAGAAGCAGGTGAAGTGATTTTATACTTTAAATTGTGTTTCACTGATAATGACACTGTTCCATTTCAAATTTGTTCATATTCTCTCTATGCTTTCTAGCTGACTGCTAGGTCCCTGGTTACCAATAAAAAAGACAAAAAGGATGTCAAAAATGATTTTCCCCATCATTTCAAAGTAAATCTAATAAAATAAACCAAATCTATGCTTATTATTTTTGTTTTATTAATAAACATATTTTATATGTAGTAGTTACTACTTTTCAAAGAAGCATAATTATTTTTCAGAACTGGGAGCTTTAAATGTAAATCTTATATTTGATTAAAACTGCACTGTAAACAACATTAAGTATAGTAAGTTTACTTGAGAAAAAAACTGAAGCAACACAAAAAATGATAATTTTCCCTTTTTGTTGTTGTTCACAATAGCCATGTGAATGTGGATAAATTAGAACACTGCATATACATAAGGATATATTCTGCCTTCCAATAACTTTGTAAAGCCACTAAAACAATGGTCTCTTCCCTATAGCATTTCATTTTCCACTCAGTCCAGTCTTTGTATTTGCTCCAATAAATCTTACTAGTTTTGTGATTATACAAAAATGAAACGGAAAGAAAGAATCAAAGATGATTCTAAGGTTTTGGATTAACTAACAGAGTAATTATGTTCTGGTTTAAAATACAGAAAATGGCAAGTAAGCTATACAAAGGAAAATATTAGTTAAATTTTGGAAAGAAGATTTTTCAACTAACTGTGTTATATGGCTGCACAAATCTTGCACAGCATTGATATGGGACCACAATTTCAGGTGAGAGGTTGGGGATCCTCCCTATGAAATAAGAGTTGAAACTAACCATATGATCTGTTCAACTAGCAAATGTATATAGAAAAAGAGCAGCTATAATTCAAGGACTCAGCTTGGTGTTTACATATTACCAGCAAGAGAAATAAAAAGTGTATCGAGGAAAAAGCTATAAACAATAATGAAACATGAATGTATAACATTAAACTAGTCTGTCCTTAACATTAAAAAATAATGCAGTTAATTCACTACCAATAAAACATATGCTTTGAGACATTTTTTTTTTAATTCTAGTTGTCATGGAAAATATATAATCATTTTTGTTTATGATCAAGAAAAATAAAGGACCTATATTAGAAGTGAGGGTGAGTTCTAGAGTAAGAAATAAACCATCTGGCTTTATTATCTCCAAATCAATTTGGTTCTACAATTGTAGACTAAACACTCAATTTAAAGGACTGTGCAAAAGAATGAAGGAATAGACCCAGTGGCTGGTCTTAAAGATACTCTAAGCTCAGTGCAAGGAGACACAATGTCATGTTGGTCCTATATTGAGACAACACACTATGACAAGGGCTGAAATTAGAAACTTAATTTGGGATTGAGAAGACAGATGATTGTATCTTACTCTGTATAAAGAAGATTTATTTAAAGGAAATAACTGGAACTAGGCATAAGAAATGGAAGTTTGGCCAAAGAATGCAGGGGTGTTTTTGTCGCTTCCTACTCACACTGTCCATGAGGAAGAAAATGTGATGGGGGTGACCAAGCACACAACATCCAAATCTGGATAGAGGATATCGATAGTAGTTTATTAATCACATATACTCAGCCTGGGGGAGAAGGACACAGTCACAGGGGAGTTACATTTGGGAACAGAGTAAACAAGCAGGGGATGTGGGAGGCAAGCTTTGTTGCATCAAGAGGGTAGGGTCACTCTGGTTCCTGTGGCAGGATATGGTTGGTTGGTTTGAATAATTGCGGATTGGCAGAAAAATGAACCCCACTACTTGGGAATAAGTAGAAATTAGAAAATGTGTCTGTTCTCTTTGATAAGGAAGTTATTTGACTAGGCCTTTATCTTTGGGAGCATAATGGAAAGGTGGACTTGCAGTTAGGCCTCTGAGGCCCTCCTGGTTTCACCAGACGTCACGGCAGCACATAAAATTGGGCCTCAAAGGCATTGCACCACTGTGTGGAGACAAACATGGCCACTGTCTGGAGATGAGAACAAGCATGGCATGTGCAGGAAAGACTGAGCTAATACCATCTGACACATATTTTTGGAAAACCCAAAGAACAATAGAGTAAGAGGGGGTTAAGGGTATAGAACTCCGGACAACCCGACAGTTTGACATGAATCTTCTGTCAGTGATTTAACACGTTGTTCACTTTTATTGTAGATTAAAATTTCTTCAAACACTTTTAAGCAAATCGGCAGAAGTATTCAAGTAAATAGTTGGCATCCTAATTAGAGTCCAGATTAATTTATTGAGCTTTAAAATTTATAAAATGATATTAAATTGGGTCTGTTAGTATAACTTAGCCCAGGGGTCTTTGAACTTCGTGGATTAGTCTGCGGGCCGCACAAAATTGTTCGGCGGGCCGCATGCGGCCTGCGGGCTGCGAGTTTGAGACCCCTGACTTAGCCTAACAATTTTATAACTTAGACTAATAATTTTTAAAATACTTATATAAATTAGATTGCATCTTAGTTGATCTGAATGTATGAGTTTATTGTATTATAACATCTATATAACTCAAATGAAAGATTATAATATAAAATTAGCCTATCAGGTACTATGATTTAAAGAAAAAGAGTTGCCTACATTATCTAGATTGACATAAAATGCTATTCTAACTACAAGTCAAATTACATAAATCTTTTTTGTCTAAAATTGTGAGGCAAGAAACAATTTTTTTACAAAAAGATTATATTGAGTTGTAATCAATTTTTAGGAGTAATTTATACTAAAAAAATTATATATCTAGTGTTACAATAGATGTTTTTCTGATGACTCTGAAGAACAGAATTCTCATGGCTTCCCTATAATGTGGCATGCTTTCTCCTGAATGATTCCAGAGGTGAGATGGTATTGTCAAACTGTCTAATGCCCCAACAAACAATTCTGAGCATTTTAGGGACCTATCCTTCGATCCAGGCCCATGTAGAAAGCCAGCAGGAAAGAACAACAGCAAATCAGGCGAGGAGGCAGAATGTTTTAGGAGTCTCAGTAAATGGTGGGAGGAAAGTAGGCTTCCTTGCCTTGTCATTTACCTACAGCAGCAAGCCAGGCCCTGTCAGTATAAGAAGAGGGGTCTCATCCCACAGAGGCTGAGTTATAAACTTTCTGCCAGTCTCAGTCATAGCTGGAGTAAGAGCCTGAGAGGCCGCCACTTAATCTGTCAGACATCACCACCTGTTATTTACCTAATGCCAAAGGAACTCTCTAATCCTGTCTTTAAAAGGCCTCCAGGGCTGCTTTACAGTGACTGTAATGCCAAATTTATTCTGTCAGTAAAAGACCATAGACACCTGGAGAGTATCTTTGGAAAAAGTATGAAGGACTACCACAAGCTAGCATTTTGGTGGCAAAGACAGAACTCAAATAAATTACAGAATATATTTTTTTCTGTTAATATAATATGACTATCAATTGCAATCTTCCTTTAATTAGTGCACAGTTTTGTTACTATATTTCTCATTAAAAATCATAGTCTGTATTCAGTGTGCATTGATACTTTGTCTATATTCAGTGTGCATTGTTTCTTGGGCTAAACTGAAAGTCTTTATATTCATGCTATAGAATAATGGGATTGAGGGGAACTCTGAAGACCTTGTTTTTAAGATTCTCCATACATTTAATATATATGTCCCATGTGTTGTGAATTATATTTTCAAATCCTCTCCAGTCAAGGAATCCATACCAAAGCAGTGAAATCATTGCATAGAAGCCAGTTCCCTGACAACTCTAAACACCATCTTAATGCTCACAGATAAAACTCTTAGTTAGATGCTCAGGTTTTTTATGCTTGGTATTTAAGACCCCCTTTTGTCTATGAGTTAATAAGAAACATAGAGTTTGTTTGTTTTTTTGTTTATTTTAGAAAAGGCATATGCCTGCAAGACATTCTTTTTATATACTCATATCATCACCCTTTAGCTTCAACCTTAGCCAATATCAGTTAATTCTATCCACACAGTCATCTGAGAATCTGCAATAATTTGATTTTTTATTTGATTATAAT
Organism: Saccopteryx leptura; assembly: GCF_036850995.1. Taxonomy (NCBI): domain Eukaryota; kingdom Metazoa; phylum Chordata; class Mammalia; order Chiroptera; family Emballonuridae; genus Saccopteryx; species Saccopteryx leptura. The sequence goes on along the minus strand of NC_089506.1, from coordinate 179,192,610 downwards.
TTACTTGTCACAAAGGATATAGGAAAAATTTTAAAACTATGACATTATCCATTTATAAGACACTACTTTTTTATGCAGTAAACTTCTTTGTTTATGCAGTCAAGACTGTTTAGAAAAGAAAATTTTGTATTTAAAAGAATAAAGGTAGACCCTGACCAGTTGGCTTACTGTTAGAGCATCAGCCCGGTGTGTGGATGTCCTGGTTTGATTCCCAGTCAGGGCACACAAAAGAAGTGAGCCTCTGCTTCTCCACCCCTCACCCTCTCTCTTCTCTCTCAATATCTCTCTCTTCCCCTCCTGCAGCCATGGCTCAGTTGGAGCAAGTTGGCCCTGGACACTGAAGATGGCTCCATGGCCTTGTCTCATGTGCTAAAATAGCTCAGTTGCTGAGCAATGGGAGCAACAGTGACAGATGGGCAGATCATTGCCTGATAGGGGGCTTGCCAGGTGGATCCTGGTTGAGGCATATGTCTGTCTCTCTGCCTCCCCATTTCTTACTTAAGGAAAAAAGAAAGAATAAAGGTAGATTAACCAATGGGAGAGTTTATGTACTCTGCCTCCTACATATTCATATCAGCACCTCCTGGCCTCATCTTTGGACAATGTTTGTTAATTCTACTCCATACTCAAACAAAGAATCTGTGGACAGGGATTTTGGAGAACAAAACTAATAAAGTTATATTCATTGCTGGACAATGTATGACAGTTCTCTAAATTCCCTTTGCAACTTTCAGTAAAGACACTACTAAGGACCTATTTTTCATAAATAGTATGTATGATATATCTAATAAAGTAACTACTGGTCTGGATAAAATATCAAAAGCATATTTTACAAAGCATGACTGGGTTAAGGGCAACTAAGGGAAATGCTGGAATACTAAAACCATGAGAAAATAGAAATTTCAAGAAAGCAGTGGAAGTGACTTTTTTTTGGAGGGGGAAGCAAGGATTTGGACTTGATAGACTAAAACTTCACTAAGAGCCACGAGATAAACTGTAATGTACCCCAAAAACTTGTCAGACCAAGGAACTTGCCATGAAGCATGATTCTACAGTGGCGACTACTTCAACAACTGAAAGGAAACTGAATTCACAGTTAATGGACACGTTTACTTGTTTTAGGCTTATCTCTAAGAAGCAAAACCAAGCACAAGGAAATGCCTTGTCTGAAAAAACCCTAATGACAAATTTGCTCACCCCTGTTAGGGGCTAATATGTACTACACATGTATTAAAAATACGCAAACAAGTCAAAACGAACAATAAAAGCCAAAACAGAAATGATAGACCAGTAGAAATTTGTCCATGTTGGTAGCGTCTTCAGGCAGCTAGCAGAGGTGCAAATCGTATTTGGAGAGATAAACCCTAAATTCTGAAATAATTCCCACAGTTTAAGTTCCAGAACAGTTAAGTTCTGATCATGAACTCAGAAACTGAAAAATTAATAAATACAGGAAGAATTGCAAGTCACTGATACAATATTAGCAAAACAAATATCAGATTTTATATAGAAAACTGCATGTATTGAAATGATCAGATATAAAATATTTAAAAAGGCTTTTAAATGTGTTAAAAGATTCAGAATGCTTCATGAATGAATAAGCATCAAAGAGTAAGCAATCTCATTTGAGAAAGAACCCAGTAGAACTTGTAAGAATGAAATGTGTAATAATTAAATTAGAAATCTTACGAAACTAGCAGAGGAAAAACAACTTAGAATATTCATGAACTGGTTCACAAATCTGAAGAAATTATCCAGAGAGAGGCACAAAGAGAGATGAAACTTAATAAGAGAGGGTAATAGATCTGAAGGAGAGTATGAGGCTCTCTAATATATTATGAATCAGATTTTCAGAAGGGCAAATAAAAGAAATGCCAAAAGAAGCAATACTTAGGATAATAATGCCTGCAATATGCTTAGAATTGCTTTAAGATACTCAGCCTTAGTTTAGTAATTCTAATAAATCTCAAATGAGATAATAAAAATTTAGACAATTTGAAATAAAATTACCGATACTAACTATAGAGAAAAAACATTAAATGCTCTCAGAAATGATAGAGGATCTACTAACTGACAATTACATTAGGCTGATAGGAGAATTTCAGAAATAATATAGAAAGCCAGAATGCACAGAACTATTGCCTTGAATACATCTTTCAGTACAGAAGTATATTCCTACTGAGGTAATCTTATAGAAATGATTAAGCAACTATTTTCTAAGAAAAAGAAAAACTGAGGAAACTTATTAACAGTAGATCTTATCTGAAAGAATTTCTACTTTTGTACTTCAGAAGGAAAATCATCTGATAAAGAAGTTCTGAGATATGAGAAAATAATTTGAGTCAAGAAAGTATATTCAAGCAAACTCATTATATAAGATTTTAAAAGTGTAAGATGGAAATAAAATATAACATAAATATTATTAGACTGAACTCATGTACCAGAAAAAGAAAATAAGTAATCAGAGTTAGAGCTTTCATAGGGCATAATATCAATATATTTTGAAAAGAGTGTAGTAAATATATTGAAAATCTTAGACATGCTTAAATATCTAACTATAAATGCTAAATTAAAATGAATGTGTACATTCCAAGAATAACAACTAAAGTGATAAACACAGAATGTATAAATTCCAAACCAATATAGAGGAAAAAGAAAATATATATTCAAAGAAGCTGTACCTCCCCGAAAGAAAACTTAAATGTGATTTTTAAAAAAAGCTAAATAGGGGCCTGACCTGTGGTGGCACAGTGGATAAATCGTCAACCTGGAAATGCTGAGGTTGCCGGTTCGAAACCCTGGGCTTGCCTGGTTAAGGCACATATGGGAGTTGATGCTTCCAGCTCCTCCCTCCTTCTCTCTCTCTGTCTCTGTCTCTCTCTCCTCTCTAAAAAAAATGAATAAATAAAATAAATAAAAAATAAATAAATAAAATAAAAAATAAAAAAATAAAAAAAAAGGTTTAAAAATAAAGCTAAATATTACTAATAAATGCAAATAGTAACAGTGTTGATTTCATGTTTTTGTCTGGTTTTATAACTTTTATTTCTTTTCTTTGTTTTATTACACTGGCTGTGCAATTCAGTATAATTTTGAACAAAGGTGTTCATAGAGGCATCCTTTTATTTTACCTGTTTTCATGGGAATATTTTTAATATATCACAAAAGCATAGAGTAAGCATTTATCGACAACTTCTATTAGAGAAGTTATCTTCTATTGCTGGTTTTATAAATAGATATATGACAAGGTTTTATCAGAATACATATAATTTCCTTTAATCCATTAATGTTTCTGGTTATGTTACACCATACACTAGGCAAACTATATGAACTGACTGCATATATCAAATGAATAAATCTCAAGAAGTTAATTTTTCATGAAAAAGTAGTTTGCATAACTATAATATAATCCCATTTACAAAAGGACTAACATATACAAACATAATATATTATTTAGAATTAAATTTATGTCCAGGAAAATGTAATAAAAGTTAAAAAGAATAAATATAGAACTAAATAGTTATTATTTTAGATAACACAGAGACAGCTTTAATAGCATTTGTAATATTCTCTTCTTGGGCTCAGGTTTGCTTTATTATTCTTTACTTAATAACATATATGTATATGGAGAGAGACATATATATACTCACACTGTATATATTTTTAATAATTGAATTGTCTATTAGTAAAATCATGTGTACAAAAACCAGCCTTTAAACTACTATGAAAAAAAGTAATAGAAATTCATAAACTAGTGTTTCTTTTGCTTTGAAAATATTTATATCATAATTTAAATATCAAAATTAATACAATTTAATATAACATTTAAAATAGTAATGTGGCCCTTGCCGGTTGGCTCAGCGGTAGAGCGTCGGCCTGGCATGCGGGGGACCCGGGTTCGATTCTTGGCCAGAGCACATAGGAGAAGCGCCCATTTGCTTCTCCACCCCCCCTCCTTCCTCTCTGTCTCTCTCTTCCCCTCCCGCAGCCAAGGCTCCATTGGAGCAAAGATGGCCCGGGTGCTGGGAATGGCTCCTTGGCCTCTGCCCCAGGCGCTAGAGTGGCTGTGGTCGCGGCAGAGCGACGCCCCGGAGGGGCAGATCATCGCCCCCTGGTGGGCAGAGCGTGGCCCCTGGTGGGCGTGCCGGGTGGATCCCGGTCGGGCGCATGCGGGAGTCTGTCTGACTGTCTCTCCCCGTTTCCAGCTTCAGAAAAAAAATAAAAAATAAAATAGTAATGTAACATAATAATTTATAATAATAATAATAGGTAATTTTATGCATAGGTTAATATGTAAAATGCTTGGTACTAAGTGATCTATTTGTAATACCTCATTTAGTACTATAATATTCCATATATATTTATATATATTCATTTATGCCTATTTGACATATATCTTTTTTCAATCCTACTCTAGCAATTTATGCAATAGGACATTAAACTCATCATTGCCCTAAATTTCCAAGTAATCACAATCTTCTCTGAAGTAATCAGAGTGTGAACTCTCATACATACAACGGCTTTGTAAACTTTCTAATCATTAAATATTTGCTCTCAAACCAACAGCTAACATCAAACACAATGGGGAAAAGTATATACCTTAATATAGGAACAAGACAGAGATGTCCATTTTTACCCCTCTCATTCAACATAGTACCTGAAGTCCTAGCCCCAGCAATCAGACAAGAAGAAATAAAAGGCATCCAAGTTGGAAAGGAGAAAGTAAAACTGTTATTACATTCAGGTGACATGATACTGTATATCGAGAACCCTAAAGATTCTACCAAAAAGCTAACAGAACTGATCAATTAATTCAGTGAAGTAGCAGGATACAAAATAAATATCTAGAAATTAGTTGCATTTTTATACACCAATAATGAACCATCAGAAAGAAAAACTAAGTAAACATTCCCATTCACAATTGCTTAAAAAAAAACAAAATACATTCAAAGATAAATTCAAAATGGATTAAAGACTTAAAGACTTGAAACCATAGAACACATAGACAGTAAAATCTCAGATATTTCTTCTAGTAATATTTTACTAATATATCTCTTCGGGTAAGGAAAACAAAAATCAATAAACAAATGGAACTACATCAAACTAAAATGTTTTTGCACAGCAAAGGAAACCATCAACAAAATAAAAAACCCACTGAATGGAAGAAAATATTGGCCAATGATACATTTGATAAGGGGTTAATATTCAAAATGTATAAAGAACTCATATAACTCAACAATAATAAAATAATGCAACTTAAAAGGGGTCAAAGAGCTGAATAGACAGATACTTCTTTAAAGAGGTCAGTTGACATATGAAAAGATGCTGAATGTCACTAGTTGTCAAAGAAAAGATGACCTTTGTATGTAAATGATAAAATATCTTTATTTCCTTTGAAGTATTAGTTAAGTCTGACCTATGGTGGCACAGTGGATAAAAGGTCATCAGTTTGAAACTCCAGGCTTGCCTGGTCAAGGCACATACAAGAAGAAACTACTACAAGTTGGTGCTTCCCGCTCTTATGCCCCTTCCCCATCTCTCATAAAATCAATAAATAAAATATTTTTTAATTAAATAAAATATTATTTAAAATTATATCAATATAATAAAGATCTCAAGAAATGACAGGACAGTAATCATCTATTTTGTTATAGCTCAATCAAGATATAATTTAGATATAGAAAACACATCTTAATTGTGCAATGCAATGACTTTTAGTAAATTTAAATAATTGTGCAAATGTCATGAAAATCTATATTTAGAACAGTTCCACTAACCCAAAAGGATTACTTGTACCCACCAGTAGTCATTAGCCATTCCCATATCTAGTGCCAAGCAACCACAATCTTCTATTTATCTTTATATATTTGCCTTTTGTGGACATTTAATATAAATATAATTTATACACAATATTTGGCTTTGGACTTAGGTTCTTTCGTCAACATGGGTTCAAGATTCATTTATGTGTAGCATGCATCTGTACTTCATTCTATTTATTGGCAAAAGCATCCCATCATATGGATATAACATGTTTTGTTTATCCATTCACCAGTGAATGGACATTTGGATTGTGTCCACATTTTTTTTTACTTTTTAAAACATTTTCTGGATACATAATATACATATGTCTTTGGTATTCATAAAATTTGGTGTGATGTTCTGCTTTTCTACACAGAAAGAGTATTTAATATAGTTATGAAATATGTATAATAAAACTTTTGAATAGAATCCTCTATATTAGAGGATGGCTCTCAGTGTTGGCTGCATATTACACTCAGTAAACCATTATAACCTACCCTGGATCCTGCTCCCCAAAGTTCTAGTTTTATTGGTCTAAGGTACAGCCTGGCCATCAGCATTTTGTAAATATGTCCAAAGTGACTTGACTATGCAATCAGATTGGAAGCCTTTATTATATAATATTTCCTTTTCCCTCACTTCTATTTTTACTTAATGGATAAAAATCTCTTTAGAATGTAGCTTGCAGTATTTCCAGGCTCCTTTGTGTGTACGGATCAAGAGTGAAAAAATTGGTTACTTGAAAAAAGCTTAAGATCAAATAAGGGGCAGGAAAATATCAAGGTCTCAGCCTATCATGTAATCACTTTATATAGCATGGTTAATGCCTTGCGTGGACTTCCTCTTTGAGGAAAAAAATCATCTTTTATTTATATAGATCAGACTCTCGATGAATACAGTTGAAAACAAATAATCTTTAACTAATTAAATCTACTTATTTTTTTTATAAGGAAACAAAAGGATTTACAGAGAAAATGTCTTTAATTTCTCCCTTATTGACTTCAAAGAGAACAAACCTTTTAAATCTAATATAGGAAGTCCTCACTTAACATCACTGATAGGTTCTTGGAAACTGCAACAATAAAAAAAAAAAAAAAAAGAAAAGTATAACACTACCAATATTTCTGTAAGCTAATTGATATAAACAAAAGTTAACTTCCTAGGCATATTTCTAGTCACAGAAACATAACCAAACCTTTAAATAAAGACCCAATATCCTTTTGATATTAACATTGAAATAAATGTGAGCTAGATGCATACATTTAAGAAAGATGAATAAAATCAAGTAAGATCGTTCTTTTCTAATCCATTTATTCCAGTTCATAGATATGGGTGATAGGAACCTCTCCAGGCAGTTTAGGGCACAAGGTGGGACCCCATCCAGAATAGGATGCCCTTCCATCACAGGGCACACTCACATACACTCCCACTCACTCAAACTGGGACAATTTATGCATATCAATAATTTAACTTGCAGATCTCTGAAATAGGGGAGGAAACCAGACTACTGAGAGAAAATCTATGGGGAGAACCTCTAAACTCCACACCGACAATAGCCCTGCTGGGAATCACTGTTTTCCTTATTGGTGTTACAATGAAATGACATTGAATGTAATGATGTTATTGGAGTATCTGGTGTGTATGACTATTATATTTATTATATTTCAGATGTTACTTTTATTTATTTATTTATTTTTCAGAGACAGAGAGAGAGAGTCAGAGAGAGAAATAGATAGGGACAGGCAGACAGGAATGGAGAGAGATGAGAAGCATCAATTATTAGTTTTTCGTTATGACACCTTAGTTCAGTGGTTCTCAACCTTTCTAATGCCGTGACCCTGCAATACAGTTCCTCGTTGTGGTGACCCCAAACCAAAAAATAATTTTGGTGGCTACTTCATAACTATAATTTTGCTACGGTTATGATTCAGAATGTAAATACCTGATATACATTATGTATTTTCCGATGGCTTTAGGCGACCCCGTCAGGGTCGCGACCCACAGGTTGAGAACCACTGCCTAGTTGTTCATTGATTGCTTTCTCATATGTGCCTTGACTGGGGGCCTTCAGCAGACTGAGTAACCCCTTGCTCGAGAAAGCAACCTTGGGTCCAAGCTGGTGAGCTTTTGCTCAAACCAGATGAGCCCATGCTCAAGTTGGTGACCTTGGGGTCTCGAACATGGGTCCTCTACATCCCAGTCCAATGCTCTATCCACTGCGCCACCACCTGGTCAGTGCAGACATCACTTTTAATGACATCTCTTAGGAAAGAGTTCCTGACATCCTAGTATAAAACAATTTCCCAGGCACTATCTATCACATTATACCATTTTTAAAAATTCCTGTATATAACTTAATTCTATCTGATTTTTACAATTCATTTATGTGTTTCTCTGTCTTCTGAAATGTAAGCTGCAAGAAATAGAAATTTTCTCTCATATATTCCTGTTTCCTCAATGCTGAATGAACATAAAAATAATCAGTTCTCACTACTTGTGAGAATGAATAAGAAGATGTTTGTTTCATGGCTGTCCTATTCTAGAGTAGAATAAATGTTGCTTAGAATTTCATCACTGCTTTTATCTGTGTTCTTAGAAAAAAAGAGTCTGGCATTGGTGGTTGGACTAAAATTTATTTGCCATAAATCATTGCTGATGGGACTGTTATTGAGATCTCATATTTACTGAAAAAGCCTTTTTAACAGGAAAAACAACTCTAGCTATTCAATACAATTACTTGGCATTTTTCCATGCTTCTCCCTCATTTCCAACGGCTTAATACACACTTAAATATCTCCTATCATCTGCTCAGTATAACTTGGAAGCAATTCAAGAAAACTAAAGACAAGCTACACTGGAAGTTATTTAACATTCAATGTACAAATATTGAAACTTAGAGCTCTAAATTTAGTTAGAAAATATTTTAAAGAGCAGAATTAGATAGCTTTGAAGTTTTAAAAAATCAATAGGCAATGATAACATTAATAAGAGCTATTACTTCTGTAGTGTTTACTCTCTACTAGGAGCTCTTCAAAGGGATTTATAAACGTTTATTAAGTTTAATATCAACAAATACCAGAGGCAATTGGTACTATTGTTACACTTAGAGATAAAGAAGCTGAAGCACAGAGAATAAATATAATTCATCCAATGTTAAACAATTAATTAGTGTTTGAGACAATCTGAATACAGGATGTGTGGTTTGAGTAGAACAGATGAGATATAATGGAACACCTTCGCCCAGCATTAGTCATCCTTTGGCTTAAATATTAATGTCTTTAATGTTCAAATAAAAATATACACATTATCATAATGAACATATTGTAAATTAATTGATACAATATGTTTCACAACTATTCTGAATTAATGTAATAGTAACATTTTATTAAAGGCTATGTAAAGGGGAAACATATAAAATAACACTAAATAGAATAATAAGTCTAGCAGGATCCTTGACGCATTGTACAATATTAACACTGAAATTCTGGATTAAGGCGGAAAGTTAGAAAAAAAAAAAAGAACAAAAAATAAAAGAAAGTTTACTAATTTACATTATTTATGTAGGTATAGCATACTATATTTAGCTGGCCATCTTATATCCTTCCAGCAGAGTTGAATAGCAAATTCAGGAAGAAAATATTGGGGGAATAGTTAAATAAAAAAAGTATCCATATGTTTAGGTTTATAGGAGTGTTAAAACTCTAAAAGGTAATCTGATGATCCATATGAACAGAAAACTCACACAAGAATATACATCAATCTATTCTTCCTCATATATATGCATATGTATACGTATTAAATATTCACTTCCAAGTAATCTTTTTTCACTCTCCAGTAATCTTAAAATTGCAAATTAAAACAATGTGATATAACTTAATATATAGATGTAAAAATTCAAAACACAATGGCAAATGCTTGGCCTTTCAGCATTAATTATGAGATTGAACATGCATGTTTTTCCTATCCCCACTAAGATTTTTCTAAAGTTATGAAAAAATAAAAAGGTACAAAATTATTATAATAAAAAAAGAGAGACCACCAATGAGAAAAAGATTAAGACATATTTTGGCAAGAGTAGGGAAGTAACTTTACTTTATAAAATTTATAAAGCAGAATTACAGCAAGTTAAAGCATATAATAATAATTACTTACCAAGTATTTTATGTCGGATTTTCACTGTTTGGCAGAATAAATTTTATAAAACAACTTACTATAGTTAAATCTATCTTTTTATTTATACTTTAGTTGCTCCGCTACCGCCCACCATGAAAGCTGGAACACCCACTAATGGGCGGTAGGGAACAGGTTGACTACCACTGCTCTACATCATCATATGGGAAAATTAATTTAATTCTCAGAACAAACAAATGAGTTAGGTAGAAATTTCATCCCCAGGTGAGGGAACACTAGGAGGTTCACAAACTTGGCCCATTTCCCCAGATGAAGAATACAGAGTAGGGATTTGAATCCATGTACTCACACCTATGGGTCCCTAGTCAAAACCAACAGGCTAGATTTGTTGCTTATCATTCTTAGGCAGCAGAAAAGTCAGATATTTATTGTCTAGAGAAATTAAAAAGATGAAATCCTGGGCATAATGTATGAAAGTGATGGGAGGCGATAGGGGTAGGAGGAGGAGGTTTAAATTACTTCAAGTAAACTACCTCAACAGCTCCCTTACTGGTGAGAGGTGGGCTTGAACAAGGGGGAAGAGAAAGAGAGGTGAATCAACAAAGCAGTAAGAATAACACAACCCTTTTTAAAAATTGATTTTTAGAGAGAGAGGAAGGGAAAAGGAGAGAGAAAGAAATAGATTTGTTCTACTCATTCATGCTGTCATTGGTTGATTTTTGTATGTGCCCTGACTGGAATGAACTTGCAATCTTTCCATGTCCAACAATGCTCTAATCCAGTGGTAGACAACCTGGTCCCTACCGCCCACTAGTGGGCGTTCCAGCTTTCATGGTGGGCCATAGAGGAGCAACCGAAGTATAAATAAAAAGATTTAACTATAGTAAGTTGTTTTATAAAGATTATTCTGCCAAACTTAGCAAAAATCTGACATAAATTACTTGGTAAGTAATTATTATTATATGCTTTAACTTGTTGTAACTCTGCTTTATAAATTTTATAAAGTAAAGTTACTTCCCTACTTTATAAATCACCATTACTGTGGAGCCAGTGGGCGGTTAGAAAATTTTACTACTAGCAGAGATACAAAAGTGGGCGGTAGGTATAAAAAGGTTGACTACCCCTGCTCTAATCAATTGAACAACCCAGCTAGGACTGAGAAGTACACAACTCTTATACTTTAAATATAAGATAGCAGTTTCTTCTTTTTTTTTTTTCTTTCAGGGATGAAATTCTTTTCAATACATTTGAACCAATTAAGCTATGGCTGTAGGAGGGGAAGAGAAAAAGAAAGGGGAAGGGACGGAGGGAAGTGGTGAGCAGATAGTCACTTCTCCTGTGTTCCCTGACTAGAGATTGAATTCTGGATGTCCATATGCCTGGTTGACACTATGCCACTGAGCCAACCATCTAAGGCCTCTTCTTTTTTTCAATTGAATTTATTGAAGTAACACTGGTTAACACCATTATACAGGTTTCAGGTGCCCAATTCTACAAAACATCTCTGCACAATGTATTGTATGACCCTTCCCCACACCAGAGTCAAGTCTTCGTCCATCACTATTTAAAGAAGCAAATTACAGGTTTGAATAATTTAGGATCTTTATGGATTGGAAGAGGTCAAAACCTGACATGACAATGAAAACCAGTTTTGAATTGCAATTAAATAGATGCAGAGACACTTGATTATGGAAAGTTTCTACAAATTGGGAAAATTAGGATAGAATCATAGCTGGAACCATAGAGCAGTAATGAAAATGAAATTATAGAAAAACTACAAGAAAAATATTTTAATTCTGAACAGAATGAGATATTTTTGATATAGCAACATTTACAACTAACTAATATTCCATTGTGTAAATAAACCACAGCTTTTTTATACACTCATCTACTGATGGGCACTTGGGCAGCTTCCAAATCTGGCTATTATAAATAATGCTACAATGAACATAAGGCTGAATATATTTTTTTGAATCAGTGTTTCAGATTTCTTCAGATGTATATCCAGAAGTGGAATCACCGGGTCGTAAGGCAGTTCCATTTTTAATTTTTTGAGTAGCTTTCCACAGTGGTTGTCCCCAAACTCATAGACACAGACAACAGTATAGTGATTAACAGAGGGAAAAGGGGTGGAAGAGGTAGAGAGGAGAAAGGGAGGATAAATGGTGATGAAAGGAGACTTGACTTGGGGTGGTGAACACTAAATACAATATAAAGCCTGACCAGGTGGTGGCTCAGTGGATAGAGTGTCAGACTGGGACCCAGAGGACCCAGGTTCAAACCCAAGGTCACCACCGGCTTCAGCGCGGCCTCATCCAGCTGGAGTAGAGGTTCACCAGCTTGGACACAGGGTCAACAGCTTGAGCCCAAAGGTCACTGGCTTAAAGCCCAAGATTGCTGGCTTGAGCAAGGAGTCACTCACTCTGCTGTAGCCCCCCAGTCAAGGCACATAGGAGAAAGTAATCAATGAAGAAGAGACGAAGGAGCCACAACAAAGAATGGATGCTTCTCATCTCTCTCCCTTCCTGTCTATCTGTTCCTGTCTGTCCCTCTCCCTCTCTCTGTCTCTGTCACATACACAAAAAAAATACAATATAAAGTGTCATGAACCAACTCAACAAATAATTTTGTGGGTCTCGGTGTGGAACGGTGGAGGATTAGAAAATAAACAAGAAAGGAAAAGAATAGGATTGAGAGATTTTATGGTGGCTGATGGCCTACCAAAAAGCGCCTGCTTTCCCAAAAGCTTTATTTTTATAGTGTAAAGCAAAGTCAATTGCAAATCAAAGAGGGCTCAGATACAAAGTCACATTTCCAAGGCAAACCAAGAATTCTCCTGAGTGCAGATGACCCCCACCATGCATAACATCTTAACTTCACAAAACAAAGGGTAAAAAGAAAACTGCCTCCAGTCTCTCTGAGGGACATGCCGGACTGGATGAATAGAAACAATCCAGCATCACAGCTAACATGGACGTGTGGGGAAGGGCATATAATTGCCTTGACCAATTTAAATAATCATTCCGAGGTGTGGGGAAGAAGTTAGCCTTTAGCAACTTAATCAGGCAAGTGAGTGGGGGATGGGCAGCAAGGACCCTGTCAGCTTGCAGTCTCCAACAATAAAGATGATGTATTATAGAATTGCACACCGGAAACTATATTATTTTATTAACCAAAGTCACCCCAATAAATTCAATTTAAAGAAATAAATGAAAATCAAAAATAAGGGAAAGCCATGTTCTCCTAAGGCTAGTAGTGATCAAATTCAAAAGATATAGAAAACAACAACAAAATAAAACAAAACTACCCAGTGATTTAATTATATCACAAGGGATTTTTTTTTTTTTTAAATCACAAATGACTCTTGGGTTTGTTCCTACAAAAAACTGCCTTATGTAATGATCACCTTTAGTGATCAGTCAAGTATAAACTTGTGAGGACAATAAGTCACTTGAGAGCTTTAGAGATCATGTAAAATGAGAACACTGAGAATACTCTCCCACTCAAAATATTAACATGTTTTTAAAAATTTATTAAAATGCTTGGCAGAGAAAGGATCTGGTTCACAGTACACTTAGTAAGTACTACTTCCATTTTCTTTACTAAATATTTTTGCTACCAAATGCAGTTGCTCCAACATCTGTGATTTTTTTCATGATTTCTCTGAAGTCCAGAACCTCTCTTTTCACACAACTTTATCATAAATTGAAATAAATTAGGCACAGAAAGATTTAGGATCATTTTATGGTCACAACTGAATTTAAAACCTAATTCTATAAAAATTTCAGTCATGACTGAAAATTATAATGGAATTGCTATATGCAATTAAAGAAAAAGTCGCATGAAATAGAAAAAATATATACACACATATATATTCATATTTATGGTAGAAATAATAATTATAGTATAGAAAATATATTTTTAGAAAAAATGATAATCTAGGTAGAAAAGATACTTTATTGGAATATATAAGATAATTTGCTATATGAGCTCTCACAAGTAATAATCTAAATATTAGGAACATAGTTATTAGAAACATCATTTTTGAATCTATGATTTTGAGGGTGAAAATTTTAATAACAGAGCTCTTCTGTTAAATCAGATTCACCAACTTCCTTGAATTTTTTTTCAGTACTTCCACAGTCCAGCTTGATTTTCTGACTTATTTTAATCACTGTAAGGTTTAATTTCTCAAGGGACAGAAAGATTTTGCTTGGGGCAGAGGGTGCATAATGTTGTGTATGGATGGTGTTATAGAAATACACTTGACACCTGAATGGTTTGGCAAACCATGTCATTCCAATATAGTAGTAAAAAAAAAAAAAAAAAGGAAGAAGAAGCTAAAGTGCAAGTGCTTTAACTGAAAGGCCATTAGGTGGAAAATCAGGAGATAAGATCTACTTCTGTGTGACCCAGGAGAAGCACGGATTATCTTTGAGCCAGAATTTTATGATTTATAAAATAAAGAGATTTGAATATACCACTAGTTAAACTTCCAGTTCCATAACTGGATTTTAGATGACCAACTATTGTCTAAGACAGGGGTCAGGAACCTATGGCTCACGAGCCAGATGTGGCTCTTTTGATGGCTATATGTGGTCCACAGACAAATCTTTAATAAAAAAAATAATAACGTTAAAAATATAAAACATTCTCATGTATTACAATCCATTCATTTCCTACTACTCATGTTCATGGTTGAGGGTGGCTGGAGCCAATCACAGCTGTCCTCCGGGACAACACCAAATTTTTATTGGATAATGCGTAAAGTACACGGGTTGTTGTATGGCTCTCACGCAATTACATTTTAAAATATGTGGCATTCATGGCTCTCTCAGCCAAAAATATTCCCAACCTCTGGTCTAAGAACATGTTGCAGCAGAATCTCTTCAACTCTGCTGATGTGGATATCAATTGCTAAAAGTATTTCAGAAATCAATTTGACTTGACTTCATAAAATTGAAGATACATATACACTATTACTCAGCAATCCATAACCTAGAGAAACTCTTTTAAATGCGAGTAGAGAAACTTGTATAAGAATTCTCATAAGAGCCATATGTTATATCCCAAAGCTAAACATAGCCCAATTCTCCATAAGAAGAGTAATGGATTAATATTTAGTTCGCAAAAAAAACTGAAGACAAATGAGTTACAGATGGACACATAAGCATGGATGTATCTCAAAAACTTAGTATTTAAAGAAGAAATACCATATGATTTTACTTATATATGGAATCTAAAGAACAAAATAAATGAATAAACAAAACTGAAGCAGACTCATGGATACAGAGACAGAACTAGTGGCTGCCAGAGTGTTGGAGGAATGGGGGCTGGTGAAAGAGGTGAAGGTACTAAGAAGCTACAGAATAGCCAGAGGGAAATAAGTAAAGCACAGAAAATATAGTCAGTAATATTATGATAACTATGTATGATGCCAAGTTGGAACTAGAAATTTTGAGGGGAAAACTATGTACAGTATATGATTGTCTAATCACTAAGTGTACACCTGAAACCAATACATAATGAAAAAAAATTTTAAAGAGGAAACAAATCACATATAACCTGACCCTCATTAAATAAAGATTAAAAATTAACAATCATTATTTAGGACACACATATATGTGATAAACTATACTAAATACCAAAGAATAATTAATACAAAATCTTAAAAGTTTTAACTGGGGTGGACAGAATGGGATATGATTAATGAAGACTACTAAAGGAGCTTCTATTATTTAAGCTGGATATCAGGTACAGTGGGCATTACTGTATTGTCAATTAAATTATACCTAAATGTTGTATATACTCTTTTATACAGTGTGTCCATTAAGTCATGGTGCACTTTTGACCGGTCACAGGAAAGCAACAAAAGACGATAGAAATGTGAAATCTGCACCAAATAAAAGGAAAACTCTCGCCCTGGCGGGTTGGCTCAGCGGTAGAGCGTCGGCCTAGCGTGCGGAGGACCCGGGTTCGATTTCCGGCCAGGGCACATAGGAGAAGCACCCATTTGCTTCTCCACCCCTCCACCGCACTTTCCTCTCTGTCTCTCTCTTCCCCTCCCGCAGCCAAGGCTCCATTGGAGCAAAGATGGCCCGGGCGCTGGGGATGGCTCTGTGGCTGCTGCCCCAGGCGCTAGAGTGGCTCTGGTTGCAACAAGGCGACGCCCAGGATGGGCAGAGCATCGCCCCCTGGTGGGCAGAGCGTCGCCCCTGGTGGGCGTGCCGGGTGGATCCCGGTCGGGCGCATGCGGGAGTCTGTCTGACTGTCTCTCCCCATTTCCAGCTTCAGAAAAATGAAAAAAAAAAAAAAAAAAAAAAAAAAAAAAGGAAAACTCTCCCAATTTCATACCTATTCAGTGCAGTTCAATGTGGGCTCATGCACAGATTTTTTAGGGCTCCTTAGGTAGCTATCCCGTATAGCCTCTACAGACTCGTCACTGACTGATGGCCTACCAGAACGGGGTTTCTCCACCAAACTGCAGGTTTCCTTCAACTGCTTATCCCACCAAGTAATGTTATTCCTATGTGGTGGCGCTTCGTTATCAACACACCGATATTCATGTTGCACTTTGGTCACGGATTCGAATTTAGCGAGCTACAGAACACACTGAACTTTCCTCTGTACCGTCCATATCTCGACTGGCATGGCCGTGGGCTGCTCCGCTGTATACACAGTGTTACGTCATTATCTGCGCATGCGCACATGCTGCCACATCACCCTACAGAAACTGGGAGGGTTTTCCTTTTATTTGGTGCAGATTTCACATTTCTATCATCTTTTGTTGCTTTCCTGTGACCGGTCAAAAGTGCACCATGATTTTATGGACACACTGTATATAATTATGTATATATTATTTTTTAAAGTTGGAAAATTGATCACTCTAAATGGCTAAATTACTGCTGTCATTTCTGCTGAACACAGAAGTCTCATGAAAACACGTGATTAATTGAAATTTGAAAAATCGTTGACATCCCTCTAAATAATAAGGAAAGAGTCATCTTCAATTTTCAATCTGTTAAGGTGGCAGAAGATTCCCCAACCTTTCCTACAGCTTTATTTTTCCTTTGGCCTTAGTGGCAATCAGAATGACACTAAATCTCTTCACCCCGGGTGTAAAGTGCTTCCAAGTCCATATCCATAATAATTAATCATCCTTGTTTGTTTACCTGAGGTGTCTGTCAGTGACAGCAAAGGGTAATTAAAATTCTCATTTAACCAGTTCAACTGAAAGAGTTCCGTCCATTGGCCTGCTGTACAAGAGCACAACCCGATCTCTGCTTCCTCCTGTTTGAAAAGGTTACTAAGGTTCTTCTTTTTAATTCTTGATTCATATCCATTACCATGGAAAAATGTCAGTTCTCACTCTGAAGCAACTTTTATTACTTCAAAGGTACTTTTAAAAGTCTATAATCGGGGAAAGCGGACAGAGGGAATGGAGATGAGAGGATGGGATCAAAGAAGGAAAAGAGATTGGTGAAATTATATATACACAACATAGCATTATAGAGAGCAGGACAGCAAATCCTAGAGGGAAGGTGGAAGTCGTGGGGAGGAAAGGGGGCAAAGGGGAGGTTGAGGGGGACACAGGGGTGGAAAGGATGTACTCGGTGGGACACTTGAATCTTTGTAAACACAATAAATTAAAATAAATAAATAAAACCTCAAGAAAATAAAAAGTCTATAATCAGCCCTGGCCAGTTGACTCAGTGGGAAAGCATTAGCCTGGCATGCGTATGTCCTGGGTTTGATTCCTAGTCAGGGCATACAGGAGAAGTGCCCATCTGCTTCTCCACCTTTCCCTCTCTCCTTTCTTTCTATTTCTCTCTCTCTTCCCCTCCCTCAGCCAAAGCTCTATTGGAGCAAAGTCAGCCCATGCCCTGAGGATGGCTCTATGGCCTCTGCCTCAGGCACTAGATGACTCCTGTTGCAATGGAGCAACACCCCAGAAGGACAGAGCATCACCCCCTAGTGGGCATGCCAGGTGGATCCTGGTCAGGGGCATATGAGAGTCTGCCTCTCTGCCTCCCCGCTTCTCAGTTCTGAAAAAATACAAAAAAGAGAGAAAAAATGTCTATAATCCAGGGACTGAGAGGCCAGGAATTCGAACAAAAGCCTTTAGCCTGAGTGGCATTTGAACACCACCTTTGTCCCATGTCATTCCTTGTGTGAGGTGTTACAAGCAACTAGGGACTGCTATTTAGAGCCCCTTTGTACAGATCACCATATGAATTATGTAACAGAAATATAATCTAACAATTAATTATGAATTTAAGAAAAGTTCTATATACAAGAAACCTTTTCTCCATGTCAGACTTACACTGTGTTAGAATTATGGTCCTTAAGCACCAAACAAATATTGCTCTCATATGTAGGTTACTATCAGTAGTACTATCATTAGAGTTAGTTTAAAAAAATTATCGAGACATACAGAAGACAGGGATGGGTAGAAAGCAGAAATTACCTCATATATTCAGATCACAATAAACATCTCAATTGAAATGTTAAGTTTTTATACAAATAGATACTTTATTGTTCAGGAAGGAAAAGTTTTGGCACTTCCTAATTTTAAGGTTTGTTTTAAAGAATTTAATCAATTTTCATAGAGGAGAGAGAGAGAGAGAGAGAGAGAGAGAGAAACAGGGAGATAGAGAAAGAGAGAAGGGGGAGGAGCAGGAAGCATCAACTCCCATATGTGCTTTGACCAGGCAAGCCCAGGGTTTTGAACTGGCAACCTCAGTGTTCCAGGTCAACACTGTATCCCACTGTGCCACCACAGGTCAGGCTTGGTACTTTCTATGATTAGACAAACATAAATATTGCCAAGTATCCAGACCAGTGTGAGTTGGAAGGCTTAGGGACAACACAGTATCTCTTTTGCTAGAGCAAGACATGTGGCTAAAGAGATAATGTCAGAATCAGGTGATAGAAATTAGGGAGGTTATAGGTATTATTGCTTATAAAAAAGGCAGAAAAATGAGGAACTCTACATAGACAGCTGTTTAATTTCCATTTACCCAAATTTGTAAAGACTGATTTCAGTTAGAAAATTACTCCTTGAGCAAGATAACCAAAATAAAATAAATGTGTAATATTTGTGCCATATCTGCCATTTGTTAACATTATGGTATATAAAACAAAATTAAAATGATTATTTTATTCAGGCTAATGCGACGGAGAGAGAACATTTATTAATGAAGACTATCTTGAAGGAGGAGAGCTTGAGTTTTACAGAGACAGGTAAATAATTGGTATTGTCTGGCAGTCTTACGGGGTCAAGAAATGGCCTTATCTGGGAAGAAGAGGGGGTATGATTGATGGCAAGTAGCACCCTACCCTCTCATCTTCCCAGATAAGACCATTTCCACGATCCTTGCCATAAGCCCTACCATAACAGTGGGCGTTATACAATTTTTGCTGCTTTCTGGCATGACAAGGGCTCATGTAGAGTTCGATAATGCCCATTGTGATAATAAAATAATAACAATGTTGAGAAAGACTGAATCCTCATTCTGAAGTGAGAACTACCTATGACCCACTAGGCACATGGCTTGCACCGGGGACACTAAGTGTATGAAAGGCGTACTATGTTGCGGTTCCTCCTCCTTTAGTCCGCATCCTGCTTAATGTCTGTACCTGGGCACTCTCTTGTGGTAGCTTGTGTTCCACATAGGCATTGCTCCTGAAGTTTGCATCCCAGAATCTAAGATGCACAGAGCTGAGCCAACCAACCCTCAACTTAGAAGTAACACATGTCAGAACAAATGTTGGCTGTTGTAACTAAGATGTGTAAGTTGTCCCATCAGAGTATTTGTATACACAAACCTGAAACTTCCTAGACTTCAAGGCTGTGTTTAAATATAGGGAATCCTCACATCATTATTCCATCTAAAAATATGCCTTTTTGGCAGCACTCTCAGTGCAAGGTTTTTTTCAAAGCTATCAAACTATGTATCTTTTGTAAAATACCATTCAAATTTATTGGGTTATTGTTTGGTTGAATCATCATTCTAAATAGAACGTTGAACTTAATGATTCATAATGGCTTAGTTAAGTTCTCAGAACATATTTGCATTTTGGAAAGGGCCTTCACTTCCCATTTGTAAAAAAGTGAGTGTGTAGACACTTAGGTGTTTAAGCAAAAAATATATTTAGTGGAAGTGAAGGCTTTGAGACTCTCAAATTATTCATTTGTGTCAACTGCCTCCATTTAACATTATCTGCTTGTTAAATCCATTTTTAAAAAGTAAAACACGATTTAAAATCAAACATTTTAGTATAATAAAGAGTAAAAAAGTATCATTCCTTTGGTCTTATAATAAAATATATATATATACATACATATATATATATATATATATATATTTTTTTTTTTTTTTTCATTTTTCTGAAGCTGGAAACAGGGAGAGACAGTCAGACAGACTCCCGCATGCGCCCGACCGGGATCCACCTGGCACGCCCACCAGGGGCGAAGCTCTGCCCACCAGGGGGCGATGCTCTGCCCATCCTGGGCGTCGCCATGTTGCGACCAGAGCCACTCCAGCGCCTGAGGCAGAGGCCACAGAGCCATCCCCAGCGCCCGGGCTATCTTTGCTCCAATGGAGCCTTGGCTGCGGGAGGGGAAGAAAGAGACAGAGAGGAAAGTGCGGCGGAGGGGTGGAGAGGCAAATGGGCGCCTCCCCTATGTGCCCTGGCCAGGAATCGAACCCGGGTCCTCCGAAACTATATTTTTTGAAAATCAAAATGTCAAGCAAAAATCATAATTCATTTCAGGTTGTGATATAACTATATCACTATACCATTGCATTTTTTACTGCATGGAAGTTGAAAGAGGGACCTTTTTACCTTCAAATTCAGTAATCTCTTAGCATAGACCCAAAGTAACCGAGATATGGGAAATGGGACAAGTTTGGATTTGTGGCTGTCTTTGTGAACACGTCAGAAAATATTTCCTATTTTTTTCATGATTGTTCCACATGTGATGTGATTCTTTTCTTTCTTCTTCTTTTTTTTTTTTGTATTTTTCCGAAGTTAGAAATGGGGAGGCAGTCAGACAGGCTCCTGCATGCGCCCGGCCAGAATCACCCAGCCTGCCCATCAAGGGGTGATTCTCAGCCCCTCTGGGGTGTTGCTCTGCTGCAATCAGAGCCATTCTAGCACCTGAGGCAGAGGCCATGGAGTGGTTGTCAGCACGTAGGCCAACTTTGCTCCAATAGAGCTTTGGCTGCGGGAGGGGAAGAGAGAGAGAGAGGAAGGAAAGGGGGAAGGGTGGAGAAGCAGATGGGCGCTTCTCCTGTGTGCCCTGACTGGGAATCAAACCTGGGACTTCCACATGCCGGGCCGACGCTCTACTGCTGAGCCAACCCGCCAGGGCTCCATGTGTGATTCTTTTCTGAAGTTATTAACACAGCTTAACTTCACACTGATTCATTCTTCTTACATACTCTCAGAGGTTATCAATTTAGAAAGCTTAATGATGAAAATAAAAAAACAAGTGGTACAAATTACACTGAAACCTCCATTACCTGTGGTTAAGTTCTTAATGTGTTCCAGGATATTTTCATCCCAGAGGGATGTCAGATGGATACCAGCCAACAGTTGGCAAAACACAAAGGAACTTGAAAATACCTGTGAAAATCCATCCTAATCTAATTACTCCTGAGACTGTCAGAAAATTTCTTTCATAACACTCTTTAAAAATGGGCCAGTTTATGTAAAATACATGTAAAGACTCTCATTTTCCTCTCACGTGTTATTAAACAAATCTTATTACAAGTGTGAAACATATGACAAATGCTATTGAGCACTGTTTTACATTTAAAATATTTTGAATGTCATTCTTGAACAAGTCTGCATATCATATCTATGTTCTTCCTAGACTCTAGATCTTCAAGTTTTGGGATCTAATTTTAACTCCATTGTCTTTAGATAATTTTTATGCAGTATGATCACATATAACTGATACACTTCAGAGAACCCCTATGATAAAATACAGAATTTCAAGTTAGTTAAAACTCATAAAATAAAATCCTTTCTGGAAATTTGTAAATTTTTAATTTGAAATATAATTTTAGACTTAGAAAAACCTGTAAAAAGATTCTGCATATCCCTTTTATTAATTTTCTTTTCACATTTTTATTTTCAACATTTTATTACAATACCACATTTCCTTTCCATGTGCTCTCTTTCTCTCATCTATTTCTTTCTCTCTCTCCTTTCCTCTTTTTCTGTCATTAATCATTCTTAAATTAGTTTATTTCATTAATCTTTTCAAAGATTCAAATCATTAGTAGTATAGTTTTGTAATGTTTCTTTGATTCATTATCATTCTTCTGCCTTTGTATATATTGTTGTTCTTTTTCTAATTTAACATAGATGCTTAGTTCAAGAGTTTTCACCTTCATTTTTATGTTAACATAAGAATTAAAGCCAAAAATTTCTCTCCATTGATTGCATTTGATAATTTTTAATATCTTTATATTTATTCAATTTTATTTAATAATTTCTTGTATTTTTACCATTTCATCCATAGATGACATAATAGTGTGCTTTTGATTTTCCAAGCCTTTTCCCTATTGTACTGTAGACTTAATTTCACTTTGTTAGGAGATAGCAGTATATGTGATACCTATCAGTAAAATTTATAGAATTACTTTGTACAAGTACACTGTACTACTACGTAATTGATTTTGTAGGTTATTCAATATTTTAAAATGGGTATCATCTAGTTATTGGGTACCTTAATCAAAAATGTTAATTGAATAGATCAAATTGGCTTCACAAACTGCCCTGTTTCCCTGAAGATAAGACCTAGTGCAATTTTTTCAAGCTTAGGAATATAAGGCTACCCCTGAAAATAAGATCTATCACGTCTTTAGGAGCAAAAGTTAATATAAGACACTGTCTTATTTTCAGGGAAACATGGTATCTATTTAATACTAGGAGATGTTTAAAGTACAGCACTATGATGGTCAAATTCTGGCAAATTTCATTGTAATTCTATTAGTTTCTTCTTTGCACATTTTGAAACTACGAGGTGAAAGTAGGTTATAACTTCTATATCTTCCTTGAAAATATTTTAAAAAAAGATATATTGGCCTGACCAGGCAGTGGTGCAGTGGGTAGAGCTTTGAACTGGTACGTGGAGGACCCAGGTTCAAAACCCTGAGGTTGCCAGCTTGAACACAGGCTCATCTGGTTTGAGCAAGGCTCACCAGCTTGAACCTAAGGTTGCTGGCTTGAGCAAAGGGTCACTTGGTCTACTGTAGTCCTCCGGTCAAGGCACATATGAGAAAGCAATCAATGAACAACTATGGTGTTGCAACAAAGAATTAATGTTTCTCATCTCTCTGCCTTCTTGTCTCTCTGTCTTTATCTGTCCTTCTGTTTCTCTCTGTCTCTATCACACACACACACAAATATATATATAGAAATATAGAGATATATAGATATATATATTGCCTCTATCATCAAGAAGCATTTATGAGTGCAGTTAATATTGTATCCAGTATTTTCAATGGTGCTATAATACAATAGATTTCTTTGCCTCTATACTTCAAACTGGTGCTCACTTATCCCTAGTATGAGAAGACATTCTAATAAGTGTATATTTATTTAATATTTTTATATTTTATTATCATAATTGAGATTTGCCTAAACTTTTTCTTCATAGATTTATCTCTATATGGCTTTAGTATAACAAAAAGTCATTTAATAATGTAATTTAAAATGTCTTTTCCCTTTTTCTTTGCTCTAATATAGTTTATCTACCATTGATAATGTTACCAAAACAAGCTGGGTTCTGGGCAGCTTGTCACATTCAGCCAATCAAAAGAGATGAACTAGACTGAGTATATAAGAGTGTCTTTAATTCAGAAATATCAGTACCCTGGAAGGCAGGGGATCTTGTCCACAAAGCTGCCTTAACAGTCCCCTGGTGCTGGCAGCTTTCATCGGGTTCAGAGGAAAGAGAGAAATGTAAAAGTCCATGCAGTTATTCATATAACAATGTTCAGGAGGTGGGGGTTCAGCTGCAGAAACGTCTCCTCTGCAAGTTTTTCTGACGTAGCACAGACCTAATCAGCGTGGTCCCATCTGATGTGCTTGGTAAATCTTCAAGATAACTGGAATCAGATGTCTCCCAGGAACAGTCAGGACCTGGTGCCTCTGGGACCATCTGCCTCTGGGAATTATCTGTGAAATTTCTTTCACAGACTCCCTGTTTTCTAAGGATAGAAAGTAAAGATTTAAAATTGGTGAACTAAGTTGTAATTAATTTATAGGTCTTAACTTTTAACAGTAAATCCTGTGACTAGACTTTTACAAACAACTATTGTGATTTTAACTCCCCTAATTGTCAGGTTCCTCCCCAATGTAAGCTTTTCCTGACATTCCTGCAGAGTTAAATTTTTGCTTCATTTCAAAGTAAAGGCCAGGAAGCCAGTTAAGAGAGACTAGCAAGCAGTATAACTATTTCCTAACCCTTACATATCTCCTATTCATTATAAGTAAAAGGCTACTTTTTACTGAAGCCAAATATCTCACTTTGGGACTCCCTTATCAATATTATCATTCTTTTGAAGTTTAAAGTCTTAATTCTATAAATTTAATTAATTAGTGTTGTCTGATGTAAAAAGCCCTGAAGTGTTTTTTTTTATTTATTTATAAATTTTAAAGGGTTTTTAAGTTACAATTATTATTGCTTATTTTGTAATTTTAACTTTCTCTTGGATCATCTCTTTTAAAAAAAATACCTTTTTTTTTATAATCAATAATTATTTGCATTTAACCAAAGGTACTAACAACAATTTTATTTATAATTTCTATTTGTATTCATTTGTCATCTTATCAC
Source organism: Saccopteryx leptura (assembly GCF_036850995.1). Classification (NCBI taxonomy): domain Eukaryota; kingdom Metazoa; phylum Chordata; class Mammalia; order Chiroptera; family Emballonuridae; genus Saccopteryx; species Saccopteryx leptura. Next base: position 179,167,826 of record NC_089506.1, on the reverse strand, counting down.
AGTACAACTTGAAAAACTCTTTTTAGAAAGTTCAAGATGGTGAATTGCCTCAGTCTTTATTATTCTGAAAATATATTAGTTTTGTAGTCTGTCTGAACTATTGGTTGTTTTTTGTTTTTTTTTTTGTATTTTTCTGAAGCTGGAAATGGGGAAGCAGTCAGACAGACTCCTGCATGCGCCCGAATGGGATCCACCCGGCACGCCCACCAGGGGGCGATGCTCTGCCCATCCGGGGCCGCGTCGCTCTGTCGCGACCAGAGCCACTCTAGCACCTGGGGCAGAGGCCAAGGAGCCATCCCCAGCGCCCGGGCCATCTTTGCTCCAATGGAGCCTCAGCTGCGGGAGGGAAAGAGAGAGACAGAGAGGAAGGAGAGGGGGAGGGGTGGAGAAGCAGATGGGCGCTTCTCCTGTGTGCCCTGGCCGGGAATCTAACCCAGGACTTCCGCACGCCAGGCCGATGCTCTACCACTGAGCCAACCGGCCAGGGCCTGAACTATTGTTTAACTAGGTTTGGGATTCTACATACAAAAATTTCTTCTCAGCTATATAAAGTTCACTTCAATGGTAAAAGCATAAATGCTGGAGCTAAGCTGATGCATTTGATCCTGTTGTAAAGTGTGAGTCTCAAAGAGACACAAGAAGTTACAAGAAAATTTTGAGTTTATTTCTGGTTGCTTGCACGGAGCTCAATACAGACGCAAATCATGCAGCCCTCAACAAGCAGCTCAGGAGTTTGCTTTTAAAGGCATAAAACAACATTTTGGCTGGGGGAGAGAAGAGTCGGATACAGGCACCTAGCTAAGCGGGATTACAGAAGCAAAACAGGCTTGTTAAGCTAAGGTTATCTTTAGAACAATCTAACAATCTTGGCTGTGTGGTCCAAATTTCTTAACAGTCAGCTGCAGGCCCCCTAATGTCTGCATTTAGGCAGACTGTTGAGCCTGCTTAATAAATTTTCCAAAATGGACAAAAATAGTAAAATGTTGAGGCTAAGGAGTCTGGTTTCATTATAGATCAAGTGTATAAACTAGTCCTGAGTAGCTTACAATGCAAAGGGGGTTACAATTAGTTGGGTCCCTTGTAACAATCCCAGCTCTGCCAGTTTCTAGTAGCAGTCTTTTGTATTACTCACTTAACCTCTTTGGGCCTCACTTCCTTTATTTTATATATGGCACTAGTCATTGTAACCACCTCCCTTACCTTTGAAGCGAGGAATATTCCTTGACAAGTGGAATGGGAAATTGAGACAGATGGCTGATTCAAACTAGCCTCATCCAGCACCCTGACTCACCTGCTTCCTTCTCCCTTGCATGACAACTCCCTTAAGCATTAAGTCCTCAGGACAATGAGGTTCTGATCAGCATCAGATAATCTTAGGAACAAAGGCTCAGTCAGGTCTGTTGGCCACAGAGATAGAGTTTTTGTCAAAGTAGTGATAATATTTAGGCCTCAGTTGTGTTTCCACTCCCGGCCCAGAAAAGCAGCAAAACCAAATGAAGTAACACCATGACTGGCATCAGGACCAGATTTAATAACCAATGACTCTTACCCTAGCACCAACCAATTAATAGAGACCACAAACAAAACCATATAGCCTCATTATGATGAATCTTCATATTAAAGGACATACCTGGTGTAAAGCCAGTAGCCACGCCTACCATCACAGCCACCTGGCACATGCAGGTTCAAATTTGATTCAGACAGACGGTAATGAAACAACAGAGCCATGAACTGGTGGCCATTTGCTTTACTCCAGCCTGCACCCAGCAGGCAAGAAATACACACAGTGGGAAAACACTTCCCTTTCCATTCAAGGTTCTCAAAGCCACTGGCTTATCCAAGTTTTCCTAGGATCAAATGTTTATACCTCACCAGCCTTATTCAACTCTGTTCCCCATCTCCTTCTCTCTACACAAACTCTGCACAAACTGGCTTCTCCTTCAGCACTCCACCATCTTGGCTGCTTCTCCTCTCATCCACGTGGTCTTTCTCTGCCCTCTTACAGCATGGGCTTCTCTGCCCCATTTTATAGTATAGAAACCAAAACCTTTTGTTGGGCAGATAAAATATGTATTATGCTCACTTTGTTAAAGTGGCGCTGCCCACGTGGAGGCCGTTGCCCAGGTGATATTAATGTGTGTCTCTGTGGACAGGCAGAATCCTTGTAGCCTGGGGCTTGGTTTTGGGATTAAGCCTTTCCCACCCTTTTTTGATGTGGGGTGGTACAATCCAATCATGCCTCAGAGAAGTGACTTTGTATTAGAGACTTCCCTATTTTGTATATTGGATTAAGAGTTTGGATTTCTACACTATAAAATGGGGACGGAGCGGGAGCTTGCTCTTGGTTCCTGAGATTATCATTAGAGGAGACAGCAGAGAACAGAGAAAGGCCACGTGGAGTAGGCCAGGAGAAGCAGCCAAGATGGCGAGTGTTGAGTGAAAGGCCAGTTTGTGCAGTTTATGCAGGGAGAAGGAAGGAGATGGGGAACTGAGGAGAATAAGGCTGGTGAGCTAGAAACCTTTGATTCTAGGAAACTTGGATAAGTCAGTGGCTTTGTGAGCACTGAATGTGAGTGGGTTTTGGAGCCCAGTGTGTGTTTTTACTTGCCCGCTGGGTGCAAGCTAGAAAATGGCCTATCAGTTTTTGGCTCCATTGTTTCTTTACCGACTGTCCGAATCCAATGCGAACCTGCAAGGGCTGGGCTGCTCTGATGGTGGCCCTGACCGTGGTTACTGGCTTTACACCTTTAATCCAATATACAAACAAGGAAGTCTCTGATACAAAGTCATTTATCTGAGGCATAATGGGATTCCTCATGAGAGTGCACCACCTCCTAACATGCAACAGTGTGGGGAAAAGCTTAGTCTTAAAACTTAGCCTTAGGCTATAATGACCCTGCCTGCTTACAGCCTGTCCCCCACACCCAATGCAAACTATAAGCGAGCAAACATATATGTCATATTTACAAACTATTTGACAAGCTGATGAATATTATATTGAGATCCTCCCTGAGTTCTCCCCTAAAATTTCTGACTTCTGAAACAGATACAAACCCTTAAGACAAAGAACCCAGTGCAAGCTCTCTCTGGAGGACACTTGCACCTTATTTCTTGAGGTATGTACCTTTCCTTTCTTTCTCTTAAGCTCTAAGGATCCCCAGAAAACTTGCAAGCAGGGGAGCTGTGGCCAGCAGCAGCTCCTCCCAGGCTGACTCTCTGAACCTGTCTTCAAAGGCCCCTCCCTTTTCTTTTTTTCACCTTTGCAACTTGTTTCCTGAGTCTATACAGTACTACTGGCTCACTTCTTCTGCCTTTGTGACTTTCTATGTAAAAGGCCAAGGCAGATGTCTGAGAAGCCAGTTTGAATCTTCTTTTCAATTGTAATTTCACTTTGTATGCTAAATATATTTCCTCATGCACTAGAGCTGGTTCTGCATTCTTTATTTGCTGAACTCAAAAACTAAGAGCTGAGATTGCTGGTAACAGTTTGCAGTAAATACATTCCTCTGAGTTTATATGTAGAGCCATCATGTAGCTTATTATGGTCACCTGAACACTATAAACTGTGTCTGTGACCTAGCTTTTGTTTTCTCTTGGAATATTCTGCGAAAACAGACTCAGAATTTTAAGAAGCTATGATAAAAATTCAAGCAAACTAAAGGTACATTCTTCATGAGAATGTAAAGAGAGTAAAGGAAAAATTAAATTTAGCTGACTTCCCAGTAATAGTAAAACATTAGTTCTTATTTTGAGTAACACCCTTGATAGTGTTTAATATCATGTAACAGTGTTTGATGTGGTATAAGATTATAGAATGATTTCATTGAGTCCTTTAATGCATTTTCTATCACTGTTTTTTTCTCAATTTTCTGTCTATAACATTTGAGAGAGATTGAAAATAATCAAATGTATAGGCTCAGTGAAATGGATCCCTGCCTTTTTTTTTTAATTCCCCATAGAATGCACAAACTGTAAACATACCATTATGTACTCTGCATATCAGTGCTTCCCCTAACTAGTTTACAGTTGGATTAAGATTCCAATTTAAGAAAATTCCCTGAAGACCAGCATTTTTTCAAGGTCTGCTGCTTTTGCCATTAAACTTCGACAAACATGAGTAAGATGGCATTATCTATTAAAAAGACTTATTTTTCTTGCCAGATAACTATTATTTTGTGCAGTTAAAAAATACATAACCTAGTTTATTTCAACAACTTTTAATACAGTGACACTATGAAAGCAAATGAGTTATGGCTTGGATATATAGGGTGGAAAAAACCCAGAAGCTTCTAGGTACACCAGTGTTAGGTAAATGAAATCACTAACAAAATTATTCTGTCAATTCAATTTACCTTGAACATCAGGTACAGATGGCTTTCAAATTTTATTTAGATAATATCTAAAAATATGAACTAAATTATTCACTACTTGGAATATGTTAGGAAATGCAGTTAAAATAGTGAACAAGATGGTTGACTGAAAAGAGTAGTTAACTGTGCTGGTGTTAATTTCCTGTCTCCTGTGCATACAGGTCAGGGGGAATAGGGGGTTTATTTAGCCTTTAAAGGCATTCATTTCCATACAGAGTAGATGTCCTAAGTAAGGACTGCTTATTTCAAGACGACAGGCTTTCATACATTTAGAAGTTGGCACACACAGAATCACTGCATTAAAACAGCTAATGCCTTTGAGACAATCAGTTGTAGTCAGTTTAAAGAACCTAAAATATTTTGAAAAAAGAAAACTTGAAGAGAAAATGATTTATTATCTCACACTTCCTGGAGGCAATTAAATTAATGCAGCAAGGCCCCGGGTGGTTGGCTCAGTGGTAGAGCGTCGGCCTGGCGTGTGGAAGTGCTGAGTTCGATTCCTGGCCAGGGCACACAGGAGAAGCGCCCATGTGCTTCTCCACACTTCTCCATCTCCTTTCTCTTTGTCTCTTTCTTCTCCTCCCACAGCCAAGGTTCCATTGGAGTAAACTTGGCACAGGTGCTGAGGATGGCTCTGTGGCCTCCACCTCAGGTGCTAGAATGGCTCTAGTTGCAACAAAGCAACAGCCCAGATGGGCAGAGCATCACCCCCTGGTAGACATGCTGGGTGGATCCCAGTTGAGTGCATGTGGAAGTCTGTCTCTCTGCCTCCCCGCCTCTCACTTCAGAAAAATACAAAAAAAAAAAAAAAAATCAATGTAGTGAGAAGACCAACTTTTTAATCTGAGTTTTGTAAAATCTTTTCTAGAAATGTAATGTATAATATGTAAGAAATTTTCTTTGAAAGGCCATTTTCCACATTTATTAAATACAATGAGACAAAATACCAATTAATCTTTTTCCTGAGCCACTAGCCCCCATGATAGGCTATATATTTTATTTATTATTATTTTTATGCTTTAAGTATAACTAATTATAAAGTTGGTCTCTCACAGTTAAAATATTATAATTTACATGTGAAAGGATGGGGCTAGCACTTAATTTTGTCTCTTTTCCCTAAAATAAGGTCCTTTACTTTGCTAATTGATGCCTGAATTTTCATGAATTTTGTTGACTACTTGTGTGTAAGGGTTTTTCTTCCCTAGGATAACATGTTCATTTATTAAAAGCTACAAAACACTCAGGATGTAAATACAGTCATAGTCTTTGTTTTTTGAAAGGAAATGAAAGTGAACTAGCCAGATTAGCAGGGACGCCAGCACATTGTGCTGCAGCCTATTGCCACGACTTCTCTTCCCTCGGTACGCTGAGAATTTCCAGACAATCCAGAGTACAAGTCCATTATTCTCCCTCCAAAGAGCATTCTCTTTACCTATCATACAGCAGAAATTAATAAAGGACACCTCAACCAAGATTGTAGTTAGGAAGGCTGGTTGGGGGAACTCTCATGCCCTTCCACTGATTGTCTCTTGCCCCAAACAGGAGGAGATAAGCCTGGCATCTCCAGTGGGGTATTTTCTTCCCTACTACAGTACAGCATGAGGAAAGAACATTTTCCTCCCCTGACAATAGCCCAGCCAATGATAAACGTGGTTGAATGCTAAATCCTCTGCCAACCACAGCCACCCCTGCAGGTCTCTTCTCCACTGCAGTCAAATTTCTCTGGCTAACCTTGTAGCAAACTTGTGCTACCTAAATAAACTACCTGTATATTTTCTAATTCCAGGCAACTTCCTACCTTTAAATATTAAATTCTAAAAGCATTACTTCTTTTTCTAGAAAATGCATCTTGGTGATCCCCTAGTAGTGCTTTGATTTTGAAACATTCCACTCCTTGGTGATCATTTATCCTCCTAAAGGTTGCTAAATAGACTTTTACCATTCTCTTTCCATCACTTCTATTAGAAAATAATCCCTCAATGTACAAACATTAAGTATATACTTCAATAGTGCACACAACTACAGATAACAGACCCAGTAGAGAAATTTGAAACATCGAGATAAATCAACCCGAGCAAATGAATCAATCAGACCTTTTTGTAAAGATTTGAAAATCAGGTGTGCAGAGACATTATTAAATATGAGCATTTTGGTGGAAAGTGTCACACTGAAGATACTATTTTCTTTATCCACCAATTACTGCTCACTGAATAAACATCCTTATTATTCTTATTTTAAAATATAACAATCATGGCCTCCACACACAGAATTCTTAATGCTCTTAGAGTACCTTTAATTATTTCTTGGATAGCTGTTGCTTTATTTAAGTTAGGTACAATCCTCAACCTAGATTTTACCAATTTAATTTTTAATGTAATTATAACCTAATTTTAGTTTACATTAACTTATGAAATATGATTTGTGAAGAGAAAATAAAGCTTGTTTGCATTAAAGTGAATTAAGTGCTTTAAAAGACTTTAGAAAGTCAGTTAATAATAATATGAAAGTATGTTGAATTACATATGTTAATGTGTACATTTTTACAAAACTTAATAACATGACTTTCATAAAAGCATTTAATGAACATAAGCCATTGTTATTTAACTTATTAATGAGGCACTAGTAAGATGATAAAACTGTTTTCTAGAATATTAAAAACAATTTTATCAATGTTAAAAAGGTAAAATTAGGATAATAGCTAGGTTAGTTATAAAACCAAGTCAACATCCTAAAGGGCTTCAAAAACACAGGCTTTTACTAGAAATATCCAGGATATTATGTAGCTTTACAATATCTACATTCTAATTAAATAATAAATAGATTAATTAAAGCATATTTTTCTAAAAATTAAATAATACTTGAGTAGGGTCTATTAAATGGTATATGGCATTAAAAAAAATGCTACCTCAGATGTGTTTTTTTTTTTTTTTTTTTTTTCCCTGAAGCTGGAAACGGGGAGAGACAGTCAGACAGACTCCCGCATGCGCCCGACCGGGATCCACCCCGCATGCCCACCAGGGGCAACGCTCTGCCCACCAGGGGGCGATGCTCTGCCCCTCCGGGGCGTCGCTCTGCCGCGACAAGAGCCACTCTAGCGCCTGGGGCAGAGGCCAAGGAGCCATCCCCAGCGCCCGGGCCATCTTTGCTCCAATGGAGCCTTGGCTGCTGGAGGGGAAGAGAGAGACAGAGAGGAAGGAGGGGGGGGGTGGAGAAGCAAATGGGCACTTCTCCTATGTGCCCTGGCCGGGAATCGAACCCAGGTCCCCCGCATGCCAGGCCGACGCTCTACTGCTGAGCCAACCGGCCAGGGCCTCAGATGTGTTTTAATATGTTCTTACAATATGTAGCAAAGACACCTCTAAACTTTTGGTGAGGGTCATGTAGTAAAACCATACAAAGAATATGCAATACTGTTTTGCACCAATGTTTAGAATCTTGTTCCATTTTAAAGAAACTCAAACTCAAAATTTTAAACTCTAGTTGATATAAGAAAGACCACTTTTTAAAGACTTCTTTAAAAGGACACATATTTAAACAAGAGGTACCTCTCTGCACCAAAAGACTGGCATTATATACTTCAGCTGGTGTAGGTTAAAGTAATTTACTTTTAAATATGGATGTAAGTTCATTATTCTGCATTGGTAACTGATAAACTACTTGTGTAGACCACAAAGAGATAAGCAACCTTACACCCCATTAGAATAACAAAGAGTTGGGAGAATCTAACACACTGATAAACTTCTAGTCTTTTCATTTTTAAGTTATCTTGAACATTTAATAGTTATGTAGCTTTGGCAAGAACAGGACCTTGCCATCAATTAGCTGTATGGATTTTGGTAAATCATTCTATTTGCATAGGAATTAAAGGACTCTCCTAGATTGAATATTCTGTAATCTTGAACTTCTAGATTCTCCAGTGAGAATGAAGGCAGTAAGGAAAGTCTTTAAATAAAACTTAGTAAAGGGTATTTGAAAAAACTAGAATTTAAGCCCAAAACTCATAATTTGCACTTCACTTCTGTCAGAGCACAGCTGCTTCGCGAGGGATGAGTTAGCGATGAGATCCCCAAGGCGAAGAAAAGCAAGAGGAGCTGAAGGCAGGATGGTACATTTTTCTTTTTCTTTTTTTTTTTTTTGCATTTTTCCGAAGCTGGAAACGGGAAGGCAGTCAGACAGACTCCCGCATGCACCCGACCGGGATCCACCCGGCATGCCCACCAGGGGGCGATGCTCTGCCCCTCTGGGGCGTCGCTCTGTTGCAACCAGAGCCACTGCAGCGCCTGAGGCAGAGGCCACAGAGCCATCCCCAGCACCCGGGCCATCTTTTGCTCCAATGGAGCCTTGGCTGCGGGAGGGGTTAGAGAGACAGAAAAGAAGGAGAGGTGGAGGGATGGAGAAGCAGATGGGCGCCTCTCCTGTGTGCCCTGGCTGGGAATTGAACCTGGGACTCCTACACGCCAGGCCGACGCTCTACCACTGAGCCAACCGGTCAGGGCTACATTTTTCAATGCTTATTTTTGCTTCATTTCTGCTCTAGCTTCTTCCCCAGTCACCTCAGTCTCAAGTCTCCTGAATTCTCAGTCCTGAAGACTCCTCAGTCTTCAGAATTCTGATGTCTCTGTCTCCTGTATTTTGGTGCCTTCTGTCTCCCCTGGAGTGTGGCAGTGACATGTGGTCACTGGTTGGGGTCTGGCACCCAGTAGCAGTGGTCCTGTCGACGTGGGTGGCTTCTGTGGACTGGAGACTGTAGAACCCACACCTGAGGCCATGAAAAAAGCCTAAGAGGAGATGGGAGACATCAGAAGTCAGGAGACTTGAGACTTGAACACTGTGGAGTCTGGGGAGAGCATCAGAAGCAGAAGTTAATAGCAGCGGCAACAGGAGGGTCAGCGGCAGCAGAGATGAAACAAAAATAAGCATTGAAAAATGTACCATCCTGCCTTTGGCTCTGTGCTTTTCTTCACCTTGGGGATCTCACGGCCTAAATCATCGCTTGCGGAGCAGGTGTGCTCCAACTTCGATACTTTCTGGTTATTGACTTGGTTGCAACACTCAGCATTTCTGAGCCTCACAGATTCCTTCTCCTTAAAATTGAGAAATACCCTGGCCGGTTGGCTCAGCGGTAGAGCGTCGGCCTAGCGTGCGGAGGACCCGGGTTCGATTCCCGGCCAGGGCACACAGGAGAAGCGCCCATTTGCTTCTCCACCCCTCCGCCGCGCTTTCCTCTCTGTCTCTCTCTTCCCCTCCCGCAGCCGAGGCTCCACTGGAGCAAAGATGGCCCGGGCGCTGGGCATGGCTCTGTGGCCTCTGCCTCAGGCGCTGGAGTGGCTCTGGTCGCAACATGGCGACGCCCAGGATGGGCAGAGCATCGCCCCCTGGTGGGCAGAGCGTCGCCCCTGGTGGGCGTGCCGGGTGGATCCCGGTGGGGCGCATGCGGGAGTCTGTCTGACTGTCTCTCCCTGTTTCCAGCTTCAGAAAAATGAAAAAAAAAAATAAAAATAAAAAAATTGAGAAATAATTATACGCACTGTAGATATGTTTTGAAGATTATAAAAATGCATGCTGAATACTAACTTTGGCGATTATGGTTTAAATAGTTTAGTAATATTGATGAATTCAAATAATTATCATTATCAACAAATTCAAAGCCCACTCTGGGAAAAAGTATAGAGTTTATATTTTTATAAATATTTTTCAACTCACATTTCTGAAATATACTGAGCATATCTTAAGCACTTGAGAATCTGGCTAACCACTTTGTGTGTTCACTACATCCTGTTGTCCCTGATCACTCAAAGACAATAATCTAGGAATCTTTCTTCATAATATCAGTGTTTCCCACTCTAATGGATTCTTTTGTGTGTGTGTGACATTATATAACTTACAAAGAGAGAAAGAGAAAACAGAAACTATAGACAGATTTTAAAGAGATCAGAATAATGAGTTTGGACACTAGCAGAGGGTGAAATTGATAGGACGCAAAGAACGATTTCAGAGATAGAGATAACAGATTGTGAAGGAGATGGTGGTCAAATGAATTATAAAATAGTCTGTCATTTTCAGAGCATGTCCTAAGTATAAGTCCTCTTGTGTGAAAAACATTATCACCAAGGTATGCTTCTATTTTTTTGAAATTTAATACTCTTAAATTATGTGAAAGGTTTATATTAAAAAGATTTATTTTAAATCTTTTCAAACTATTTCAAATGACTCTACCTCAACCTTCAAAATGTTTGTATTACACACAATTCAATGACCCAAATTATATTTAAAAAATGAACCTAGATTTATTTCTATCTCCTACTGATGGTACACATTGTCTCTAAAGTTTCTGTGGTAGATGGTCAGACTTTTTGAATGCTATAGGTGACATTTTGTTTTAGTAAAATAATCTTTTGGTTTTAATATTCATCCATTAATTCACATTTTGGCTTCTGAGATAGAGCTATTGTCTTTACTACAGGGAAATCCTACAAATGGCTTATGAGAGAAGATAATTCCAACATTACCTTAGTTGCCTTCTCTTGCTAGACCAGGCTTATTTGCAGGTGTATTCATATTCAAGTATTGGAAATTAAGGCTGAAAGAAATCTTAGTAATCAATTAGAACAACTCTTCTGATAGAGGACGACATTAAAGTCCAGAAATGTGAAATTTTGAAGGCTTTTTTTCACATGATTTATTCCAACTCCTGAATTTTGTTTTTAAAATCTAAATATAGGACTTTGTACTTATTAGTCTTAAATTGCACCTTTTCATTTTCAATCATTATTTCAGCTTGTTAAGGTATATTTATAGTCTAATTTATAACTCATTTTCTAAAATTAGGTCAGTATATTTTATGTTTTGGGTTTTTTTTTTTGTTGTTTTTTTTTTTCCATTTTTCCGAAGCTGGAAACGGGAAGGCAGTCAGAGAGACTCTCACATGCGCCCGACTGGGATCCACCCGGCACGCCCACCAGGGGGCGACGCTTTGCCCCTCTGGGGCATCGCTCTGTTGCGTCCAGAGCCATTCTAGCGCCCGAGGCAGAGGCCACAGAGCCATCCCCAGCGTCAGGGCCATCCTTGCTCCAATAGAGCCTCCCTGCGGGAGGGGAAGAGAGAGACAGAGAGGAAGGAGAGGGGGAGGGGTGGAGAAGCAAATGGGTGCCTCTCCTGTGTGCCCTGGCCAGGAATTGAGCCCGGGGCTCCTGCACACCAGGCCGACGCTCTACCTCTGAGCCAACCGGCCAGGGCCAGTATATTTTATGTTTTAATCAAGCCCATGATCAAAAAATTAACCTGGAAGAATACCACCAAACAGTTTTACCAAAGATTTCAAAGAATAAGGGAATACGATAGATATATTTTGAAATAGAAGCCAAACAAAACAATGCTTGACAAAAAAAATGTATTACAATCAAGCACATTTCATTAATAATTTTTGCATTAGATTTATCTGGAAGCATTTCAGAGTAGGAAAAACTCACATAGATATAAATCAAAATACGTGCTAGGCATAATTAAGACTAATAGAAAATTGATAAAGCTTTTAAAGAATAAGAGTATTTAGCACAAGCTGCAGTTTTATATAGAAAATTAGAATATACAAACTGAGAACTATAAGAGAGAGAATTAAAAACATTAATATACATTTGTTACTATGAGAGATTCTTATTTCTAGACTCCCACACAGACATTCAAGCCTCAAATTTCCTATTCTGCTATCAGTGGTCACTGGCCTATGTTAAGAGAGTGAAGTATAACCAATACTTAAAACAATTAAATTCTTTTTAATTTTGAAACACAAAGTTTAATTTAATTATGAAAATATAAGCCCTTCTATCTATTTGAGAATTTCTTTTGTCTTTCCTTTGTCTCCTCCTCCCAACTCTCACCTTTATTTTGCTTGTCTTGTTGTCTTTTAGGATTTTTTAAATTGTTATTTATTTTAGAGAGCATGAGTGGGGGGCATGAGCAGAAAGCATCAATTCCCATATGTGCCTTGACCAGGCAAGCCCAGGGTTTCAAACTGGCGACCTCAGAGTTCCAGGTTGATGCTGTATCCACTGCGCCACCACAGGTCAGGCACTTGTCTTGTTATATTTAATAAAAATATTATAGCAGCAAAATATTTCAGTACACTAGACATTTCACTGAAGAAGTCCATTTATAGTGACAGATCTGATATCTGTTTTTTGTTCAGAAGCAATGATTTTATTATTACTTGAAATTGTCTTTTTGAGAAAGTAAAATGTGACTGTTTAAAATCTGTGATTATTCTTCTGAGTTTATGTCTAGATGCTCTCCTAAATATAAAAGGCACTTGTATAATAGAGTGTATTAAAGTATCTTAAAAAATACATTGTTGTAAACCCTAAATCAAATATTCTTATGTTTAAAAGCAAACATTGGTATCCTCCATAGTATAATGGATATTAAGTAGTGTTGAGAGAGAAAGTGCTTTCTGTGAAAATGAAATCTGTAAATGTACAACTGTCTACTTCCCAGCGGACAAGGGACTATTTAAGCTAGGCAAGTACTGCATTGATTTCACTATATTTATGCACCTCCCAGGAAGTAACCACCAAACATTTTTAAAAATCACATATAAGTATCCTCTGATTCATAGTCTTCCTTGTTTATAGGTATTTGTTTTTGTTTTGTTTTTTTCAAACTTTCAAATTTAAGAACAAAGCAACTAGAATCTGAGATACCCAAGGATAATTTTTATTTTTTCCTACTGGATAAGAACTGGCAACTAAATTACTATTTTCTCTTCTAAATATCTTTAAAAAGGCATACTTTTCAGGGTACAGACCCCACTCTAACAGGAACTTTTAAACAGTGTTTAATGATACCTGGAATATTGCACATTCCTATCCTTTTTTTATCTTGATTATTGTAACATCCTCAATTCACGTTCCAATCCGTTCCGTAACACATGCAGATCACGTTATCAACAATGAACCCCTGAACACAGTGGTCCCTTAGTTTCCTACATAGAATCCAAACTCAATGGCTTTTGTGGCCCCATCATATTTGTCTAATTTTTTTCCCATTCTTCACCTCAAATTTTACTCTATACTAATACTATATGTAGTTATATATGCAGGCACACGCATACACAAAACACACATATATACACATTAACGGCTTTTGAGTTCATTCCTTGGAGGATTTTCTATTTATATAGAGATCTGACCTCAATGTCAGACTATCTTTGACTTACAATATATATTTAATGCTAGATTGAGAAAGCTTTACTCTTCTCTTTCAAGACTGGTTAATAAAAATTGATGGAGTGAATTGAGAGATGAAAGCAATTCAGTAGGACATGATATAAAAAAAAACACTTAAAGCTGTGACATTTAATTAAAAGTTTTAGTCTTGGTCACATGCATTATTTTTCCTCAAGGATGGCTCCACAGTAATAAATCTTAGAATGGAAAGGTGGACAGATAAAGGGTTTGCCTCCATTTGTAATGTTTATAGCTACTGTTTATCAGTATGTTTCTCTACTTTTGAAGCTAAGCTTTCCTTTTTTTTTTTTTTTTTGTACTTTTCCGAAGCTAAAAATGGGGAGACAGTCAGACAGACTCCCGCATGCGCCTGACCGGGATCCACCCGGCATGCTCACCAGGGGGCGATGCTCTGCCCATCCGGGGCATCGCTCTGTCACGACCAGAGCCATTCTAGCGCCTGAGGCAGAGGCCACGGAGCCATCCCCAGCACCCGGGCCATCTTTGCTCCAATGGAGCCTTGGCTGTGGGAGGGGAAGAGAGAGACAGCGAGGAAGGAGAGGGGGATGGGTGGAGAAGCAGATGGGCGCTTCTCCTGTGTGCCCTCGCCAGGAATCGAACCGGGACTTCTGCACGCCAGGCCGACGCTCTACCACTGAGCCAATGGGCCAGGGCTGAAGCTAAGCTTTCTAATCTGTAAAATAGTCATACTAACATATGCCCTCTTGGGTTGTTATAAAAATTAGTGCTATTTAATATAAAAATCATGGATAGCTCTTGACAAATAATAAATATGCAATAAATAGTTGATATGATTATTCAGCATAACTTAATACATCAATTTGGTTGATGGTAGAATTCAGAAAATTAAAGTAGCATATAAAGACATTTCCTTGAATGACTGTGGTTTATTTTAGGTAAATTATTTTTTAAAACAGCATCTTTTACACAGAAAGGATAAGTGACAATTTCCAATTAATAAAAACAGTATGTGATAAAAACATTGTTTTAGCTTGCACTGGGTTAATATTTTGTTCACACTATCCTGCCGGTAAAGATGAGTGAAAATAAAACAAGATAAAATTTAAATTTGATGAAAATGTATCATTGACTTTTCCATGATTATGTCACCAGAGGAGACTAGATAAAATAACATTGAATTATATGTGACTAGGATACTACCTAAAACTCACTGTTTGGAAAAGGTATCCAACAGCGCAGTGTAATGAAATATACTTTTATGTTTAGAAAGGTAGGTAGTCAAGTTCAAAGCTTTATTTTGTAGCTTAACAGGAAATTGCACAATGATTTAGAGTTATAGGTAATATAGTTTCAATATAAATAAAACAACCTTATGATGGCCAATGAATAATTGATAATAACAATAAATATCTAGATGTGGGAAGAAGAAATATGTGATCAATAATCTAGAAGTGCCCTGGCCGGTTGGCTCAGTGGTAGAGCGTCGGCCTGGCGTGCGGAAGTCCCGGGTTCGATACCCGGCCAGGGCACACAGGAGAAGCGCCCATCTGCTTCTCCACGCCTCCCCCTCTCCTTCCTCTCTGTCTCTCTCTTCCCCTCCCACAGCGAGGCTCCATTGGAGCAAAGATAGCTCGGATGCTGGGGATGGCTCCTTGGCCTCTGCCCCAGGCGCTAGAGTGGCTCTGGTCGCAACAGAAGCGACGCCCGGAGGGGCAGAGCATCGCCCCCTGGTGGGCAGAGCGTCGCCCCCTGGTGGGCGTGCCGGGTGGATCCCTGGTCGGGCGCATGCGGGAGTCTGTCTGACTGTCTCTCCCCGTTTCCGGCTTCAGAGAAATACGAAAAAGGAAAAAAAAAAAATCTAGAAGTGAAATAATGAATATAAATAGACTTAGAATACAAACTTTGAAGTTAGTAGTTAAAGACTCCAAAACAACTATGGTTAATATATTTAGAAGAGCTGCAATACATTTCAAACTTTTTGCCAATTTGAAAACAGAAATGAATTGTACAAATTCCATGAACAGAAAAATTTATTACAACATAAGAATGAAATCTAAATAGTCCTATATCTATTAAAAAAATATTGAATATATAACTTAAAACCTTCCCAGAAAGAAAACTCCATGTACAAATAATTCAGTGCTATATCGACTAATGAATTCTTTCAAACATTCATAGATGAAAAAAATATTACCATTCTTACATAAATGCAAAAAGCCAGATACAAAAGAGCATATAAAATAAAATTTATTTATATAAAGTATAGGACCAAACAGCTATTTATTCTATGGTGATAGAATTGAATATATATATTTAAAATCATGTCCAATAGAGTACATATAAAATATGGGTGATGACTACAGAGAAAGAAATTTGAATATAGTCCTGAAGTGATTGGTAGAGCAAACTCACCAATACATCATTTAGGAACTATATAATTGTTACTGAAGACCATACATTTTTAATCATACAATTAAAAAAGATCATGTGGTTTTCCTTTTCAGTGTTCAGCATCCCATATGTAGAGGGATGGAAGACTAAGTTATATTGATCCAAAGATGTATAGGTAAAGGTAGGTGCTCTGAAAGCTTAATGGATAAGATAAATGAGGTTATTCAAGTGGCAAGGCTAGGCTAGAAAGGAAAGTCTTGAAGAATGAGGTGATAAATTGGGACAAGAGACAGTTATCTAAAGACAAGAACTCTCAATGAAAAGTATATAAAAAGGTTAGCAAAGCTTATGTATGTTCTGTACCTCTAATGGCACCCCAGCCGTAGTCCTAGTAAATGAAAACTTGTCTTAGGAAAACATTCCATCCTTCCCTGATCATGTTCACAGAGTTCACTCTTCATTTTAGGTAGCAATCCCCTCTAAAATGGTCCCTATTCTGTCCCTGGCTGGTGGCTCAATGGCTAGCATGTCGCCCTGCATATGGACATCCCAGGTTTGATTCCTGGTCAGGGCACACAGGAGAAGTGACCATCTGCTTCTCCCCCACTTCCCACCACTTCCCTTCCTGCAGCCATGCCACATAGTTCTAGTAAGTTGCCCCCTGGTGCTGAGGATGGCTCCATGGCCTCCTCCTCAGCTGGGCAGAGTATCCCCTTTAGGGGGCTTGCTGGGTGGATCCCAGTTGGGGTGGATGCAGGAGTGTATCTCTCTGCCTACTAAAAATTATTGAAAATGGTCCATATTCTACAACTATGAACATTATCTTTCCTTTGTCTAGGATAGTGGGGAATGTATGATAAGCATGCAATAAATAAGTGGTTGGATGGATACAAGTGTGTGTCTTCTTTCTTCTTCTTATCCTTCTCCTTCTCATTCCTGGTCTTCATTTTTGTGTAGGTGCTTCTTACTTCAAGTAACAAAGTTAATATTTAAACTGACATTCTCATTTTTATAAGTGGATACTTACAAAAAAAAAATTTATCATAAAGAGAAAAATAAATGATTTCCAGAGCAATTTTGCTATATTTTGGAAACATGTTTACATTTTTAATTAGAGCTGACATAAAAGTTGAACTAGTAGAGCATTAGATATTAGTTGCCACTTGTATGGCCAGGAGCCACAGCCACCATCACAGCCCCCTGGCCCATGCGGGTTCGCATTGGATTCGGACAGACGGTAATGAAACAATGGAGCCAATAACTGGTGGGCCATTAGCTTTAATCCTAGCTTGCACCCAGCGGGCAAGTAAAAACACACACTGGGCTCCAAAACCCACTCATTCAGTGCTCACAAAGCTACTGACTTATCCGAGTTTTCTAGAATCAGAGGTTTTTACCTCACCAGCCTTATTCACTTCTGTTCCCCATCTCCTTCTCTCTGCACAAACTGGCTTCTCTCTCAGCACTCCACCATCTTGGCTGCTTCTCCTGGCCTCCTCCATGTGGCCTTCTCTGCTCTCTTCTCTAATGCTAATCTCAGAAACCGAGAGAGCAAGTTCCTAGTCTGCCCCACTTTATAGTGTAGAAATCAAAACCTTTAATCCAATATACAAACAAGGCAGTCTCTGATACAAAGTCACTTCTCTGAGGCATAATGGGATTCCTCATGAGAGTGCACCACCTCACATCATGCAACAGTCAAGGGTGTGCAGAAAAGCTTAGTCTTAAAACTAAGCCTCAGGCTATAACGACCCGGCTTGCTTACAGCCTGTCCTCCACACCCAATACAAACTGTAAGCGAGTAAATATATATATCATATTTACAAACTTATTTGACCAAAACCACTCTCATTAAAAAAGTTATTAAGTTCCTAATGACATGGGTTTATGTTCTAGGTATGATCAAAAAGTCAAAGTATTGTCCTCAAGGACTGTGTAATCTAAAAAAAACTAAGTACACATGTGTACATACATGCACGATCGCGACTCTTTCATGCTACTTCATCTTCCTGGAATGCCCATTCCCAAACTATATGCTTAACTAAAACCCTATTTAAGGTTAGCCTCAGCATCTAAGTTATAGCTTTCCTTAACCTTCATATTTAAACTCTAAATATTTTTCTCTTTTTAAATTTTACAGGTGTGTTTAAGTATCTATCAACAACAGTATCTGATACAGAAATGAGTAGAAAAATATCTGGATAACAATTTAATTTTAGGAAGTTCAGGTATATGTATGGATGATTTTAATCAACCTATATATTAATATCAATAACAACTAGCAGTTTAGAATGTATAGTTGTAGGTCTCTAAAGAAACCTTTTATTTACATCTCCATTCAAGAAATTATGAAACTGATTTAGAGAATGAATAGTTTGCCGGCATATGATACCTCCGGGGTCTAAACTTAGTATAAGTGCACCAAAGTCTGTATTCTTTCCATTATATCTCATGGTTCCTCTAGAATCCAAGTGTGTCTTCTTCAAGTATCTGTACATACTTGTTTGTGAAATTGTTGATAGGCATCTTGATAGGCTGAATAATGGCCCTATACTAGAATCTAAGCATATGGAAGTTTACATGGTTAAAGGGACTGTTGAGCTGTGATTAAGTCATAGATCTTGAAATGGGGCAATTATCCTGGATTATCTAGTGGGCCCAATGCAATCACAAGGGTTTTTATAAAATGGAAGCATGAGATCCAGTTTCAAAGGAAAAGTTTTTTAAACATTTTTCTTTTTTAAGATTTTATTTATTTTTTTTAGAGAGGAGAGAGAGAAAGAGAGAGAAATGAGGGGAAGCAGCAAGCATCAACTCCCATATGTTCCTTGACCTGGCAAGCATTGGATTTCACACCAGGGATCTCAGTGCTCTAGGTCAGTGATTTTCAACCTTTTTTGAGCCGCGGCACATTTTTTACATTGACAAAATCCTGGGGCATACCACCTACCAAAATGACACAATGACACTCTAACTGTTAGAATTTATTTAAAGTTTAAATAAATTACATTTATTAAAAAAAAGTTAATAAAAAGGATAATCCCCTCATATATACAGTCCCATGTAACATCCCTCATATATACAGTCCCTCGTTACATCCCCTCATATATACAGTCCCATGTAACATCCCTCATATATACAGTCCCATGTAACATCCCCTTATAAATACAGTCCCACGTAACATCCCCTCATATACAGTCCCATGTAACCTCATATATACAGTCCCATGTAACCCCTCATATATACAGTCCCACGTAACATCCCCTCATATACAGTCCCACGTAACATCCCCTCATATACAGTCCCATGTAACCTCATATATACAGTCCCACTAATAAATACTGGAGCTTTCATCAAGGTTGTGGGTTCAAATCAATTTGGCAAATACTCTCTCTATATAGATACTGGACAAAATCAATTTTAGAAAATGTTGGGTACTTGTGTAACATCATAAGTCCTCAGAGCATCTCTACTGTCAGATTGAGAAGTTTGCTTTCTAGGTAAGGATTCTGATAAATACTAGAGTTCTCCCTGAGGTTGTGGGTTCAAATCCCATGGTCAGCTGGGTGCAGGGGCCTTGGTTCTATCTGTTTTGATGGTGTATATAGAGATTTGAGCTCTTTAAGAAGATGACCCTTCAGGAGGCCGTATACAATATAGATAATATTGTGATGCATTGTATATCACCCTCTGCGGGGGCCTCTTTTAAAAAGAAAAAGGTCAAATATCTATATACACCATCAGGATAGACATAACCAGCTGAGGCTGAGGTTTCATCTAGTGGTGGCATCATTTACCTCCAGTCCTGACCAGGATTAGAAATCAGGACAACGGGGAGAAGTAGCAGCTTCAACTACTCGCCATGGCCACACAATGACAAGTGCGTGGCAGCCTAAGCAGGGACCTTCCTGGGTGTGGATGAGAGGTGGCCTACTATTGGTTCATCGCTAGTGGTCGGGATGAATCCTAGAAGGTGATTGGTCAGTGAGTGTTCCCTGTGCCTCCACTCTTCCTGTGGCTGATAGCTGGAGGGATTGTGAAGGGAATGTTTATGTTCGGATGGAGGCGGCTGGCGGCGGGCAGGATAAATAGCCTCCGCGGGCCATATCCGGCATGTGGGCCGTAGTTTGAAGACCCATGTTTAATTTCCCCACGGCACACCTGACCATGTCTCACGGCACACTGGTTGAAAAACACTGCTCTAGGTCAACCTTTATCCTCTGCACCACCACAGGTCAGGCTCAGGGGGAAAGGTTTTATTGGTACCTCATGTAATTTGTCCAGAAGGTGAAATTGTAATTAAAACAAGATAGTAAAACCATTTTATTTATTTAAATTTTTTGTTAATTTAGAAATTAAATTTAATGGGGCGACATTTGTCAGTAAGAGTACATAGGTTTCAGGTAAATATCTCCACTGCATTTGAACTGTTGATTGCGTTTTGTGCCATCACCCAAAGCCAAATCATTTTTCACCACTGTCACCATATATCTGTCCCTCTTCACTCCCCTCCCCTCCACCCCTTTCTCTCTGGTAACCACTTCTCTTTTATCTATGTCCATGAGTCTCAGTTTTATATCCCACTTATGTGTGAGCTTTTCAAATTTCAAACTTATATTTTTAATACAAAATTCTGTTCTGTGCCTATACAGACTTCTTAGATTTGGTGACCAATACAATATTAAGGTTAGGGGTGTCCTTAGGTCTTTAACCCCTTAAATGTGCATGTCAGAAAGCTCAATATTGCTAACAATGTCATACAATTAATTAAAGAGCTAGTCTCTAATTCTTTAATATGTATGTGAGCATAAATATATATATATATCACATCTAAAATATACTTTATATATTTTATGAATATATGAATATATTTAATATTAAGATGATGAACAAAGCACCAAAATAAGTATTTAAACATTATTACATTATAAAACTTTTTATAGAGCTTTCCTGTCAATTACATATCTTTCTCTTCTAGTTTTGCTATTTCAAATTATGCCTGCTTTTAAAATATTCAATTGCTTAAAGTCTGCTTTGCTTATAAAAACAAAATAAAATTTAAATTAGAAAAGTTATTAAGATTTCCTCATTCACAGGTTATTCCATCCAACTCACAGTTTTAAAAAGGAACCCTTTATTACTTAATTTGTGTTATAATTATTCAAAGTTAAATGCTATTTAAACATTATTTTGACATAAGAATTGATATAAAGGTAACAATGTCAGTAATTAATTTTTTAAAAGAAAGAGAGATAAAGTTGTTTAAACTAGAATACAATGAACTTACTTTTGTTCTAAATAACTGGTCATCCACACCTGCCATATAACTCAATTCATTATAATCAGTAATATTTGAATATCTTCTATGACTGGTACTGGGCTTTGTACTAGGGAAGTAAACATGAAGAGATTACAGTCAAAGGGCACTCTTAGTTTACTATCTAGAACAGTCCATAATTGACCTCACTAACATTAAATGAATCAATAAAAGCAGAAACAAATTATAATATTCTATATCAGGGGTCCCCAAACATTTTACACAGGGGGCCAGTTCACTGTCCCTCAGACCGTTGGAGGGCCAGAATATAAAAAAAAAACTATGAACAAATCCCTATGCACACTGCACATATCTTATTTTAAAGTAAAAAAACAAAACGGGAACAAATACAATATTTAAAATAAAAAACAAATAAATTTAAATCAACAAACTGACCAGTATTTCAATCGGAACTATGCTCCTCTCACTGACCACCAGTGAAAGAGGTGCCCCTTCTGAATGTGCAGCGGGGCCAGATAAATGGCCTCAGGGGGCCGCATGCAGGCAGTAGTTTGGGGACCCCTGCTCTATATATTCATTAATTCTATATATAGTTGTTGAGCATAGTGATAGCTATTAGGAGACATAGCTGATTGCAAATATGAGTAGTTCTCATTCTTTGTAAGACACTTTACAGCTAGTGGAGGTAGACAATATTAGCCAACAGAGAGCACAGGAAATGTGGAGACAAAAATGTTGAAATTGCAATTAAGGAGAGATTTATGCAATTCTTAGATGTTGTAACGGGGAGTGGGTTTGAGTCAGTTCTAGTCAGGTATACTTTTAGTCTTTAGGAAGTAGGAGATTTATATTATAAGGCCTGTAGGAAGTCAGGGAACAATAAGATAATCAGTCTTAGATGAAAAGATGGACAGAAACTATTTTTACAAGACAGGAAGTAGGATGGATAAATATAGGAGTTGGTTTTATTTTTGGTAAAAAAAAGTGATAGAATTACAAACTGTGTCTTCTTGTTACTCTCTGAAGTAGGTGGGGAAGTCAAGAATTAAAAGTTAGGGTATGGTGAATTGAATGTTCGAGGAGAATGAGAAAATTTTGAGATAGAAATAGCCAGTATACATGTGTAAAAGTACACTTGATCAGTGTCTATAGATTACTATACATTGTGGAGACCCAAAGTTGATCATGAATTAATTATGGATCCAATCTGATCTTTCTCTGTTGGATTTTCTCCAACAATAATCATTATTGCTTAGCTTCAGGCATAGAAAAATCAGGTTTCTAGTCAAAAGATAAAGAGTCACTGACACCAAAATTAGAAGAGAAGGAAAAATGTTAGGAAGCTGGAATCCACAAAATTATAACTGCTTAGATGTTTTCTGTGAAGAATAAAAATAGTCCATGGTGATACCGGATATCATTCATTGGGATAAGGAATAAAGAATAAGATGGAAACAACATTTACATGACAGGGAAGATAATGAGGTCTCCTTCAGAGATGTTGATTTGAATATTTTTACTGAACACTGGGATGGCAATACTTAGCAGGACATTGTGAAAAACAAGTCTCAAGGACAGAAGAAAATTCTAATTTGATGACACATTTTTGTCAAACATTAATTCATAGTAAGATTTTGATTGAAAATAAGGGGAAAGTTGGACTTTTCAGGAAGAGTGATAAAATAAAGATTACCAAGGAAAATTTTTTACTTCAATCTATTCTACCAAATAAATTCAATTAAGAAGATATGAGAGTTTTAAAATATCAAATAAATTTGTCCTAAACCAGCATTTAGTTTTTGTAAAAAACAAACAAAACAAACAAAACACCAAAATATAAGCCATTTATTTCTTCAGCTAAAGAATATGTTTATGGGAAAAAATTTAAACATGACTTAAAAATATACTTCATAAATGCACTAGAATGTGATAATTTTGTACATATATCTTTTCTAAATGTTCAAGGCTAGAGAAGTGTGAACAAATTTGAAAAATTATGGTTTATGTGGGTGCTCTTCTTGGTAATCAAGGAGTTTAAAGTTACCTTTAAATTAATTGCACTCGTTCAAAACTAAGTTCCAATTAAGATTCTAATTTTTCTAATAAATTGAGTATTTTGCTTTTTATTATTTGAATAATAAATAGTTCATGTCAATTTCATTTATAATAAGAGATCTTCAACAAATTTTCCAATTTGCTTATTTATTGTCTAATATATATTTAATAAAGTATGATTTTCATTAATGAATTATTTTACAATCCTATATGAGTAGTTAGAAAACTGCATTTAAATTTTTTATTGTTATAATTTAGTTTTTAAATGACTTCAGGTTAGATCCAGAACACAATTCTATTTTTGAAATAACAGTTAATTCTTATAGATAAGTCAGAATGTTCCTGCATGCTAGGTATAATTGTGGTTTTTAATATTTAGTGGTAACAAAATAGGTTTATTAATAGGTTTATCAGGTTTTGCCAAATTTTACTTCCACTCATAATAATTGGAGGGATTTTAATTTGATTTTCCATTTACTATTTTAATATTAAAATATACATTAAAGAATTAATGTCAACAGTTCAAATGCTATGGAAATGTTTACTTGAAATCTATGTACTCTCATTGATCAATGTCATCCCATTAAATTTAATTTTCTAAATTAAAAAAAGGAATTAAACTGATTAATATAATGAATTCCCTCGTTAAACTCAATACATTTCAGTACTTTTGCTAAATCCTTTTCTTGAATGTTTTAATTTGAAACCTAGATGAGGATTAGATGAAAATTTTAGTTTAAGGGAAGACTGTTCTTTCATTACAAAGGAACGTACACGCACACACACACACGCTCACACATACAAATCTCAGGTACTTTATTGTACATTTGATTATAGCAACCAATAGCTTTTACTGGAATGAGATTTTTCAAGATAGCAATTAATCTATGCTTCATAATAATGTAGAAATAGTATGCGCCACTCACTATCCCGAAGTACCTAAAAACTCAAAGTCAATGTTCCTCACTAAAAAACCCCACTCCTTGTTTCAAGAAGCCATTTCCTCTAACCTGTTACAACTTTCAACAGTTTAAGAACAAGAATCTCTGAATTGCTTATTCAATCCAAAGTATTTAGTTCTGACAATTATTGTGTCATTTAAGTATCTGAAAATTTTGGATGGTCTGCCAAAAAGCTCTTAAGAAAATAAAAACTTACTCTCACATCCTCAAGTTTCCATTTGGGAGCTGCAGCAATGCTTAGAGTGAAAGAAGAGAAAAAGCACTGTTCTCATCAGCTCCAGGGAGTTAATCCTGATTCCTCTCACTACTTGCTGCTGGGGTCAGAATTTAGAGATGACCCCACAAATCTGCTGTCCTCTCTGTAAGAGTATTTCTATTCCTTCTTTTCTTTCAGGTCCATTTATCCTTTCTCCTATAACAGAGATTCAATACAGTAATCCTCAGGAAACAGACTCAGAGGGAAGGGTAGGTACTCCCATTGTCATAGTCCCAAGGTCTACCTTGGATATGTGCCCCAGAATTAATCTTTCAAGATGTGAGAAGACAGTATAATCCTGTCACCACATGCCCCAAAACAAATAACTCAAGATAGATTTTTTTATGCATTGTACAAATATAAAAGCTCTTTTTCCTCTTGGATCGGAGTTTCATATTTCAAAGTTATTGGTATATTTGCTGGAAGATGGGCCTTAGAAAACAAGTAAATGAAACACTCTTTTGAATCTCATGAAGACGCAACTCCCCAAAGTAACAATAGATGTTAAAGGCAAATATAGAAGTTTACATAGCTGTGAACAAACTTAGCTCTTTCTATACTGAGAAAACTGGGTTTTCTTCACTAATCAAAGACCTGATAAAGAATGTAAAGCACAGTACTTTATTTTGCTAAGACACAAAATCTTTGCTGTTGGTACATGCTACTTAAAAGGTAAAGAAAAACTGGTTTACAATTTCATATTCAGAGCAGACAAATAATCTAAGAAAACTTTGTCCTATTAATACAGAGAGAACCACTGTGCTTTTGATATTAAGTGAGTTTTAGGCCAGTGTGGCACAAGATGTGTTTACTAATATACCCAAATATTTTGCAGCTTTGGCTTCTGAAATTTCCATTAGCAACAGAGCTACTATTCCTTTCACAAGAAGATTCCGTTATTGTGGCAGACACTCTGATGGCTTTTAGTGATCCAACTTGGGCCTGCTTAGATTTTTTTTTTTTTTTTTTTACAGAGAGAGGGATAGATAGGGACAGACAGCAATGGAGAGAGGTGAGAAGCATCAATCATTAGTTTTTTGTTGTGACACCTTAGTTGTTCATTGATTGCTTTCTCATATGTGCCTTGACCTTGGGGCTACAGCAGACCGAGTAACCCCTTGCTCGAGCCAGCGACCTTGGGTCCAAGCTGGTGAGCCTTGCTCAAACCAGATGAGCCCGCATTCAAGTTGGCGACATCAGGGTCTCGAACCTGGGTCCTCCACATCCCAGTCTGATGCTCTATCAACTGCGCCACCGCCTGGTCAGGCGGGTCTGCTTAGATTTTGATGTGCTCTTGTCAAAAAGGTGTGAATTTCTGTCTTAATTCATTTTCCCAAGTTCCCCAGCAGTTTATGCTGTGAATTTACTTGAAGCTTAGTGAGTCTCCTAACAGTTGCCATTTTTCTTTCTTTAGATTGAGGGGTACGTATTGAAATAACCCTCCTAAACTCAACCATACTTACTGTTTCTGGCTGCTTTGTGAAGTTTTTGAGACCTGTCAGGACCGCAGGAAGGCATTTAGTTTGCAGACGAGGTTGCCCATAAAGTCTCACTCAGAAAAACCTCTCACTCCCCCCCCCCCCCATTTCTACCCAAAAGGAGTAGGACAAACAAACGTGAAGAGCTCAGACAGCAAAATAAACCCTGGCTGTTTGGCTCAGCTGTAGGCCTGGTGTGTGGGAGTCCCAGGTTTGATTCCCGGTCAGGGCACACAGGGGAAGTGACCATCTGCTTCTCCACTCCTTCTCTCTTCTCTCTCTCTCTCTCTCTCTCTCTTCCCCTCCTGCAGCCATGGCTCAAACAGTTTGAGCAAGTTAGCTCCGGGTGCACCTCAGGTGCTAAAAACATGGCTCAATCGAGTAGCAACCGCATATGGGCAGAGTATCGCCTCCTGGTGGGCTTGCCGGGTGGATCTCTGTCCGGGCCCATGCGGGAGTCTATCTCTGCCTCCCCACCTCCCACTTAATAATAAAAGAAAAAAAGAAAGGAAAAGAAAAGATAAGCAGAGCCCCATTTATGAGAAGCTTACCTGAGATGCCCAGAGCAGCGAAGATGCAGCAAACCAAAGGGTTCTGTGGATACTTTCACCTGCATCTAGGAGCCATCCCTGGAATATGCAGCAGCTGTCTTCTGGTCCCCTTTAAGCCTCCAAAATTATCAAATCACAGAAACTAAAAAAAAACTAGTAATGTATGTGATGTCGTTTTTTCAAGGAAAAACAAGCCATGGGTTGGGGAGTACAGCACCTCACGGGCAGTAGTACATTGTTATGGAGACATTTGGGGCCAGAGCGAGTTTTGTAGAGATTAAAGAGGCAACGCAGAAACGGGGCAATGATTGGCTGCTATGAGGCAGGGGATTTCCTAATAGAGGGAGCAGATCCTAGGGTAAAATAAACTAGCTAACCCTGAGTTGGTGAGTTAGGATTAATGAAAGTGAGGTTTCCTGGACAGGTGTTTCCTGTTAAGTTCAGGCTGATTTAGGTTTAGAATTGTGAGTGGGCTGGGCCACTGTGGATCCTGGTATACAGATGAACTTTATCAGACCTCAGGTGTAGAAGATCTCCTGATGGGTCTCAGGGTGTATTTAATCTCTAGCACCTGATTATTTACCTAAGAAAATATTATAGTGCTGTTGGGGTATATGTTTATACAAGATATATGATTTTCATTGACACAGAAAGTTAAGAAAGCTAATGCATTATCAAAATTTTGGTAAAATTGGCATGATGATATTACAACAGAAAGGAGGCTCAGTAGTTTCAGGAAGTATTTCTTCCAAAAGATAGATATTTTCTATTTACTGACCCGGCCTGACAATGCTTTGGAAGACTCAAATATCAAGGGAGAAAGTTGAAACTGGCCTTACAAGGATTTAGAATCACATTTATTGACTTCACTGAAATTGTATTTCTGAGGCCTCTCCTATTTTGAACACGTGTACGCTGAGAGGATAGACAGTCCCATTTAACTATTTCTGTATTTTGTAAAAGGACCAAAAGATTTTGCCTGCTTTTCTAGGACAAGATTCATACCATGCAGAGCAATTCCAATATCAAGGCTGATCATTTGTCCAGAGATGGTCATTAAATGCACAGACCAAATCTGGAAAACATTTGTAAGTATTTAGCCACTCCTGAATAGCTTTCCCAGCGAGCTAAATCATTTTCTCCAAGTCGTAATTGTTTCAATGTCCCAAGACATTAAAAGCTATTAAAGTCTAATGACCCAAATCTTGTTTTTCCTATAAAGGTGGAAACTCTTTTCGATACTCCAGCTTTTTCTTTATTAGTGTTTAACCGGCTACCAGGTTTACAAAATACACAATTATATCTAGGTATATAGTACAAATCAAATAATTAAGTGAAATTGTAGGTTTGGAAAAATTATATTTTGGGTTCACTATTGACTTTACTGTAAATGTTTTATATCCTGAGTAGTCATTTTCATGTTCCAATGAAAGAGGTAAGGGCATGAAACCCACATGTAGCAGCTCTAATTTTGTGGTTTGTTTTAGTGCTAAAGTATTTACAGCCTGTATTTTACCAGAGATTTTTGGTTTTACCCCATAAAACCCTTTGTCACAATCATGAAAAGAGTGCTACTCACTGGTAACCATTTTATGATTTTCAGGTGATTATCTTTCTTATAAGAGTGCAAATATGGTAGACTTTCTTTTTTTTTTTTAAATAAATTTTTATTAATGTTAATGGGATGACATTAATAAATCAGGGTACATATATTCAAAGAAAACATGTCTAGGTTATCTTGTCATTAAATTATGTTGCATACCCCTCGCCCAGAGTCAGATTGTCCTACGTCACCCTCTATCTAGTTTTCTCTGTGCCCCTCCCCCTCCCCCTAACTCTCTCCCTCCTTCCCTCCTGCGTCCTTCCTCCCCCCACCCCTGGTAACCACCACACTTTTGTCCATGTCTCTTAGGGTAGACTTTCTTATGTTCAGTTTTCTCTTTATTTGGAACACTTTGTTGTTCATCCTGTGGAAAGGCATCCATGAAAGTTAAAAAGAAAACATGATAGGAAATTGGATGCATAAGAAAAACTACTTTGGTAATTATAATTATACTGGAAATCCATTTAAATGCTCTTTTTACTGTGGTTAATTTTAGATAATTAAGCTTTTCATGTACAATCAGCTTAAATATTGTCCCAACTAAAGATAGTTGGAAAATCCAACTGGATTTCCTATTATCAAAGTAGTAAACATGACAAAGAAAGAAAACCATGCAAATACACTTTGCATTTGTCCTTTGAAAAAAATTCAAAAAAATATGCATATTCATTCATTCTTTTATGGGTTAATCATTTAAATTCTCAGTAAAATGATCAAGTTGAGGCATGATAGGATACTCTGGTTATAACCATTTTATTTTTATTAGCTTTAGTAGAAAAGAACAAATACCAAATCTGATGCTCAACTTAAATTGTAAGGTATATTTATAAAATATACAGTCATTTCTAAATTTTTTGAGCATTTTCTAATTCTTACTAGGTTGCTTAATTTGAATGCTTACCACATTGTCTTAAGTTTCTGTAATATATTTTCTTATTATTCATGTTTTAATGTTTGGGAAAAAGACCATAAAATATTATTTTTAACCAAATTTATTCCATTTTTTTGATTACTTATTATTATTTGTTTAACCAATATTACCTTTTTAAAAATTTTTATTTATTTATTTATTTATTTATTCATTTTTTAGACAAGAGATTGAGTGAGAGAGAGAGAGAGAGAGAAAGGGGGGAGGAACAGGAAGCATCAACTCCCATATGTGCCTTGACCAGACAAGTGCAGGGTTTTGAACCAGCTCCCTCAGTGTTCCAGGTTGACGATTTATCCACTGCGCCACCACAGGTCAGGCACCTATTTTTTTTTACTATGTAGCAAATATCACATTAAGGTTTGTGTGAAATAGAAAAGAAACTGCTGTCATTTAAAATCAGTGACAAATCTATTTTAGTAATAAAGTAAAATAATTTAAATATAATAAAATTTTCAGTAATTCTAGACTAATTCAATTTTCAGTTAGTAGTCAAAAAACACTAGTTTGAGTAAGTTTGTGATTTTGTAAAATGGGTTCAGCTTGTCATAATCAGGAACTGACTGTCATTAAACATGGAAACCACAGTTTTAAAGAGTAACCAAAAAGTTAGATTTGCTTCCAATACCACATTTGTTATAATGTGAAAATTTCTAACATATGTTACACTTTTTAAATATGTTAATATTTGGTTAACTATGAAAATTAATCCTAACAACTGCCATGTTTCAATGTATAAAAGTCTCATACAAATAAAAGAATTCTGAAATGAGAAGTTTCCTATGAACAATGATACAGAAGATAACCACATATTTAATGGACTTTAATATCCAAGTCCAACAGAAACAAATCACAAATATTTCAGGGAAAATTCCCACCCTGCTTTCATTGGACTGTGGTTCTGTTGGAATTTCTGAGTTGAAAATAATACCTGCATGAACATCAATTAAAATTGAGAGGGTAAGCAGTTTGAAATGGCCTGGAGATCCTAAATAGTTAAGCATTTTGTTATCGCCCTCTATTTAGATCTATATTCTCTTTATATGCAGCATATCCATTGAGAAAGCTTAGAACATTTAGATATGTATTTGGCCAAAATTTAATTAGACAATAATATAACAAAATGCTCTTGTAAATACTATAAAATAAATATCTGTATTTGTTGCTTTATATATATATATATATATATATATATATATATATATATACACACACATACAGTATGTCCATAAAGTCATGGTGCACTTTTGACCGGTCACAGGAAAGCAACAAAAGACGATAGAAATGTGAAATCTGCACCAAAAAGAAGGAAAACCCTCCCAGTTTCTGTAGGATGATGTGGCAGCATGTGCGCATGCGCAGATGATGATGTAACACTGTGTATACAGCGGAGCAGCCCACAGCCATGCCAATTGAGATGTGTACAGTACAGAGGAGAGTTCGGTGTGTTCTGTGGCTCGCTAAATTCGAATCCGTGACCAAAGTGCAATGTGAATATCGGTGTGTTTATAACGAAGCGTCACCACATAGGAATAACATTACTTGGTGGGATAAGCAGTTGAAGGAAACCTGCAGTTTGGTGGAGAAACCCCGTTCTGGTAGGCCATCAGTCAGTGACGAGTCTGTAGAGGCTATACGGAATAGCTACCTAAGGAGCCCTAAAAAATCTGTGCATGAGCCCACATCAAACTGCATTGAATAGGTATGAAACTAGGAGAGTTTTCCTTTTATTTGGTGCAGACTTCACATTTCTATATTCTTTTGTTGCTTTCCTGTGACCGGTCAAAAGTGCACCATGACTTTACGGACACACTGTGTGTGTGTGTATATATATATTACTGCTCACAAAAATTAGGGCTCAGGGAACATGCAGATACTCCAGTACTTTCATTCTTCTGTATAGTGCATTTTCACCAATGATACAACTTTCTTTGACTTGTCTTTTGCTTTTCTGATGTTCTTGTTTAATTTTTAAAAAATTAAATGTTTTTTTAATCACTTCATATTCATTTTGAAATATCCCCTAATTTTTGTGAGCAGTATATATATGGCTTGTTTTATGTATTTTTATATTTATGTTTATTTACCTTTATGTCTTTATAAAAATAAATTTAAACACACATATATATATTTGTGTCTATCCAGAGACAAATCTACAGAAGTAATTTAGTTCAGAAATTGAATTTATTACCATTCTCAACTCTGTAATTTACCCCAATAGTCTTTCTAGATCTCCATAATTAGAGTAACTTTTGAAGGTATTATTTGTTGCGTGTGTGTGTGATTTGTTATGTGTGTGTGTTTGTGTGTGTGTCTTCCTGTATTTAATTTCTCAAATCTATAGCAGCAACCCTGACCAATTTACTTCTGTATAAACACAAACTGGATATACTATGATGTACTTCTTGGGCTGGACAACACCAGTATATTATAAAACATAGAGTTAAATGGATTGCTAAATTAATTAGGTTTATTTTTTTCAAAAGAAACAGTAAGGAGTAAATTGTAAGAGGATGATTATCACTAATATCATTGAAGTTAAAATTTAATAGATGAGCCTGACCAGGCAGTAGCGCAGTGAATAGAGCCTCAGACTAGGATGCGGGGGACCCATGTTCAAAACCCTGAGGTCGCCAACTTGAGCACGGGTTCATCTGGTTTGAGCAAGGCTCACCAGCTTGAGCCCAAGGTTGCTGTCTTGAGCAAGGGGTGACTCAGTCTGCTGTAGCCCCCCGGTCAAGAAAGCAGTCACTGAACAACTAAGGTACTGCAAAGAAAGAATTGATGCTTCTCATCTCTCTCCCTTCCTGTCTGTCTGTCCCTATCTGTCCCTCTCTATGTCTCTGTCACACACACAAAAAAAGTTAATAGATGAAAACTAAATTAAACAGTTAAACAGTAATTAGTGGCTATGTATGTTTGTGAAATTTACCTCATTTAAACTGAATAAATTTGGGGGAAAATGTGAAAAAAAAGTCAGCTATACTAAAACAGAGAATGCCTCCAGACTCTTAGCACAAATGAATAAGTTAAAATAGAGTTTAGAGCAAATTGAAGAGGACAACAGAAATGATACCAGAACTCCATTATTCAAAAGCATGGTAAAGTTTGTGGGAAGAAATTCCAAAAACCTTACAGATGTTTCCCAACAAAGGGCAACCACAATTATGGATATTGTTGTGTTGCGCTGATGATAGAGGAAAATGTTTCAGTCCATTTCTCAGGGCATATCAATACAGCATAAGAGAGGAAAGACTGCTAGGTACACACTAGATTCCTATATTGGAAAGATCAGGTTGAATGGTAAGGGTGGAGAGTAGGTAACTGCATACACACCCTACTTAATAGATTTTTTTTCTGGCAGACTGGCAGAAAACTTTGGACTGGAGAGTAGATAAATTCATTTAAATTTACTTCTCATTCTCAAAGTGAGATAAGGCACACCCACCACTATATGAATGGGAAGAAGTGATGTTCAAGCAATTTTGATAGAATTTAGAGAAACTTAAGAACAATTTCAATGGCTGCCGTATCCATAGGATCGCCCCTTCCTTCACCAACAGTGGACTGTCTGAGTAATGACTGCACAGCAGACATTCTTCACTGGAGTTCATATACAAACAGAACCCAGGTAAACTGGCAGAGTCAAGAGGAGTTTAGATACATGGTTTCCGA
Organism: Saccopteryx leptura; assembly: GCF_036850995.1. Lineage (NCBI taxonomy): Eukaryota > Metazoa > Chordata > Mammalia > Chiroptera > Emballonuridae > Saccopteryx > Saccopteryx leptura. The sequence goes on along the minus strand of NC_089506.1, from coordinate 179,135,076 downwards.
CATAGCTTATCTACATATTTGTTATTTCTGGTCAAAAATGAATAACAACAAAATACATAGTAACTATGAAGTCATCTTCTAGAAAGAGAATAAAAGGAGGAGAGAAAATGAAGCAAGAAGAAGAGGAGAAAATACATATCCTACAAAGGATAGATTTTAAACATAAATTAATTTAAACACTGCACTGAAAGTGATAAATTTCTAGGGGTAGAACCAATATAAGAAAATTTTGGGGTGATAAAATTGTTCTTTATCATGAGAGTGGTGATGGATTGATTATATGTATTTTTCAGAACAGATGGAATTCTAACAGCAGAGTGGATTTTGTATTTATAAAGTTATTAACTAAATTCAAAAAGGTGTGAGGGAAATGTGAAATAAAATGCTAACTATAACAAATAAGTTTTTTACTGTATTTCAAATAAATAACAAAACCACATTGATGGAGTGGGGAAGAAAATGATTAACCTATTTTACTTAGTAAACATTGACTGGAACCTGCAAAACTAAAAGATGCAAGAATAAAAGAGTTAGTGACCTCTGAAATCTGGCTTATACTTCTCTTCCAAAGTATGTGTCCTGGAGGGGCTCCCCATTTGGAGAAAGGAAACACTTCTTTACCTTGGTACAAAGGGATTGTCACTTGCCACACAATATGTTCTCAGATGATCAAAATTGCTATATGGGTAATGATGGCCTTGTGTAAAAATAGGGAGAAAGTTAATAAATATTTCATCATGGTATAGGAAAAGACATAAAGGCATAAAAGTGATAGAAATACAATTACTGGAAGATATCAGTTAGTTAATTATATCCTAAACTAAAATTAAAAGAAATATTGTGAAAAAGGCCAGAAAATTCCCTTAAATAAATTGGAATAATATTTCTTTTTTTCAAACTATTCATGCAAATTAGCAAATATATATAATTCTAAAATTAAGAAACTATTTAATTTTGTTTAATTTGATGCTACAAATATTGTGTACAAAAAAAATCTGAAATAAACTTTATCAAAATATTAACACGTGTTATAGCCAAGTGAAGATTAATGAGTGGGCCCTGGCCTGTTGGCTCAGCAGTAGAGTGTCAGCCCGGCATGTGGAAGTCCTGGGTTCGATTCCCAGCCAGGGCACACAGGAGAAGCACCCATCTGCTTCTCCACCCTTCCCCCCCTCCTTTCTCTTTATCTCTCTCCTCCCTTCCTGCAGCCAAGGCTCCATTGGAGCAAAGTTGGCCCAGGTGCTAAGGATGGCTCCATGGCCGCCACCTCAGATGCTAAAATGGCTCCAGTTGCAACAGAACAATGGCCCAGATGGGCAGAGCATTGACCCTTGGTGGGAATACCAAGTGGATCTCGATCAGGCATTTGCAGGAGTCTCTCTGCCTCCCTGCTTCTCACTTCAGAAAAAAACAAACAAACAAACAAAAAAAGATTTATGGGTGATTATAATTGATGTAATTGATTTGCTTCCTCTTCTTTTTTAAAATTTTCTACAATTTCAGACAAAAATTAATAAGCTGACAGGATTTCTTTTATAAGATATCTAATAAATTAATTTTGGAACAATATTTCTAAAATCATATGCTTTTAAAAACAATGTTATAAAATAAAGGCTTAACATTATTTTCTATTGCCATATGTTATGTACTGAATGTTTGTGTCCCTGTCAAATTCATATGTTGAAACCCTGGCCCCAGTATAAATGTAGCTGTGTTTGAAGATGGAAAGCTAAGGAATTGAGGTTAAATGAGGTCATAAGGGTGGGGCCCTGATTCAGTAGGATTAGAGTCCTTGTAAGAAGAGATAACAGAGAGCACACTAGCCCAATCTGTGTGTGTGTGTGTGTGTGTGTGTGTGTGTCCATGTGCTGAAGAATGGCCATGTAAGGACATGGTGAGAAGGTGCTTTCTATAAACAAAGCAGAGAGCCATATCAGAAATTGAATCTGCAGGCACTTTGATATGGACTTATAGCCTTCAGAGCTACAAGAAAATAAATTTCCATTGTTTAAGTCACTGAGGCTGTCGTGTTTTGTTATAGCAGTCCAAGCAGATAGTTGCACTGCACACAGAGATTTGCATAATTTCTCATACCTCCTTGCTATTTCAAACAAAGTTCTTTTTTCATTTTCAAACAATTGTTTCACTGAAGTTCCAACTTCCCAGAAGTATCCTTCCTGATAATATGGCACATCATGTTCCTTTATAAGGTTTTCAATAATAGTGAAGAGTTTTGGTCACTTTTCAGAAAATCACTGAACTTATAGCTCTTTCTCACAGAGATGCATCCACGATGGAGACAAAAGTATATCTATCCATTCCTACATCGTATATGTCCATGTGATTATATATATATATATATATATATATATATATATATATAGAGAGAGAGAGAGAGAGAGAGAGAGAAACAATTTAAACTCTCAGCCACTGTTTATTCACTAATCTATAGATTTACAGGAACAAAAAAATAACAAGAAGTCAATTGTAATGATCCTATGAAAGAATAAGTCAGAGCCCCAGTTTACTCTCTAACTATAAAGAAAAGCTTGAACTATCCCAAATTCCAATCTACTGGACTAGTTTTTGTGTACCATTCAAGATATTACTGAGATACTGCCATGAATCCCAGGAGATATCAATACTGAAAATATCATAAAAGGACTCTAAAACATGTTTTAAATAAAGGATTATGGATATGATACGTTATAATTCATATACAAAAATAAAGCCACATAAAATTGCATAAATAGGTTTGAGGTATGGCAATTAGCTATGTGCAAGAGAGAGAGGCAGAATTGTAGAGCAGTAAGGAACGTTGAGATCTTCAGGTAAAAACACCAGTTTACAGATGTGGTGGTCATTCCCATTTCCCCCTTATGTTCCCTTGTTCATCCGGTATTCATCTTGTTCTTTGCTGCAAGGGGTTGTTCTCTATAGACAACTGTATAAAGACTCTTTTCTCCCTTAGTTTTAGTTAAGTTTGAACAATGAGTTTCTAAGCAGAGATCACAGGGTAGGAGGAGAAAACTGTCAAGGTACTTATTCTTTCAGCTCTCTCCCTGTGATGCTGCTAGTTGTCAGTACAGGTGTAACTACCAAAGGCCACAAATCCTGTACAGCCACAGAGAGCTCTCGCCTCCAACCTCTTCAAGCCCACTGGGAGAAACAACTTCCCCGTGTTCTAAGCCCTGGTCTTATTCACTCTTCCCTGTTGGTTTCCATTAACTTTTAAAAACCCTTAAACTCATGCCAATAGCCCTTTTAGCGCACTATTTTCTGCTGAGAAACAGACTGATATGAAAAACGAAATCTCTAAGTCGTAAACAGATAAAAGTGCAAAGACATTTATCTTGGGCACATTATCATTTGCCTGTGGTCTTACAAAAGCTAGAAGGAGTTTTATGATAGCTATAATAAATGCTGCCCTTGAAGTAATGGACTAAAAATAAAATTCAAAGTTCTAGTGTATGATGAAACCAAGAGTGTTCATATTCATTCCATTTCTTTAAAATGTAAACAAAAAGAGTACTTGTAAATTAGAAGCATTGGTCTATTCTGACAAGAAAGAGTCAAGGCTCATATGTTGCTTTTCGTTGTGGACTCCACTTGGTGCTGCATGTTTAAAAGACCCAATCACAGTGATGGGTTAGGAGAAGAGGTTGAGCCAGAACTAAGCTCTTTCCATATGCGCACTCTGCAATTGGATCCAGGCTGGTAAGCATAGAGGACGGGCTCAATGCCTTTCAGAAACTAAATTATGTCCTCACTTTACATAGAGACATGGGATAAGAAAGGAGAAACTTGGAAAAGAGATATGAAGAATAAAATGAGTGGAGTGGTGAGTTAAAAAGCAGCACAGAGCCCGTGATCATCATAAAATTTTTAAGTCAGGACCTCTTGTTTGATCGTATCTCCAGCAAGCCATAATGGACATGGACAGCAGTTTACAGATTCCTGGTGAAGAGTGCGAGCCTGGGAAACCATGTGATACTCACAGTACAGGTGAAACCACAATAGTTACAAGTTTTTGTGTTTTCAAAGAAAAACAGAAATAATAAAAATGCATTGGGTATCTTAATTTTCCTACACCATTGCCCAAAACCACAACATAACCCTGTGTACAGCAGTTTGACCCCTCTCTTGCAGCACCCCCATTAATCATGTTTTAGCTAAAAGTTAGGAATAACTTGTTAGCAAAAGCTCCAGTATTCAAACTTCTGAACAAATAATAATGTCATTTTTATAAACTCTCTCATCATTATCAAAGCAAGACATTTCCATTTTTTAATCAATTCAAATATTTCTTTGAGGACATAGAGATTACACACAGTAATTATATTCACCAACACACATGCCTGCTTCAGGAAGGACTGTTACATCAGACCTCAGACTATTTCAGTCTGTAACTATGCAATAGTTAAAGTAAACCTCAGGAAAAGTGTAACGTTCTAGTGGAAAGAGGAATCAAGACTGCTAAAATGTTGCGGGAATTTGGGTATTTTTCTTTCCTTTCCTTAAATATGGAATTCAGAGAAGAATGGACTATCGAATTTCTGTTCAGAAAATCAGAGTTAAAGTCCAGGGGAACTAGAGTTGTTTAATCCATACCAGATGTGAGAAATAACAGGAGAAATAAAGATAAAAGAGTCCTGAATCATGAATTACTATAATCACAAGAAAAAGGAAACATTTTACATTTTTTTTATGCTGGTACAAAAAATTGTACAAAGCATAAAAAAATTCACTTTTATCATGCTAACAATCATATAACTGCTCACAAAAATTATGGGATCAGAGAATGTGCAGATACTCCAGTACTTTCAGCCTTTTCTATAGTGCATTTTCACCAATGAAATAAAAGTTGGTTTTGCATCTCATTTGCATAATCAAACAACTTTCTTTGACTTGTCATTTTTCTTTTGTGTATGTGTGTGTGTGTGGCAGAGACAGAGAGAGTCAGAAAGAGGAACAGACAGACAGGAAGGGAGAGAGATGAGAAATATCAATTCTTCATTGTGGCTCCTTAGTTGTTCATTGATTGATTTCTCATATGTGCCTTGACCGAGGGGGGCTATAGCAGACCGAGTGACCCCTTGCTCAAGCCAGTGACCTTGGGCTCAAGCTGGTGAGCCTTGCTCAAACCAGACGAGCCTGCGCTCAAGCTGGAGACCTCGGGGTCTCGAACCTGGGTCCTCCACTTCACAGTCTGACACTCTATCCACTGCACTACTGCCTGGTCAGGCTCATTTGCTTTTCTGATGTTCTTGTTTAATAAAAAAAAAAAAAGTCAAATGCTTCTTTTTTTAATCACTTCATATTCATTTTGAAATATCCCGTAATTTTGTGAGCAGTATAATTTAAAATATATGTATAACCTCAAAACAGACTATTGTCATAAAGTTAAAATAAAATGTAGGTCCCCTAGGGAAAATATATATATATATATTTTTAGCTAGAGAGACAGAGAGAGAGAAAGAGAGACAGAGAGTGGTATGGATAGGGACAGACTAACAGGAAGGGAGAGAGATGAGAAGCACAATTCTTCGTTGCAGCACCGTAGTTCTTCATTGATTGCTTTTTCATATGTGACTGGGGGGGGGGGAGCTATAGGCTACAGCAGAGCAAGTGACCTCTTGCTCAAGCCAGCAACTTTGGACTCAAGCTGGTGAGACTTGCTTAAACCAGATGAGCCCATGCTCAAGCCGGCGACCTTGGGGTCTCGAAACTGGGTCCTCCATGTCCTAGTCTGACGCTCTATCCACTGCACCACTGCCTGGTCAGGCCTTAGTTATTTATTGATTGCTTTCCCATATGTACATTGACCAGGGGCTCCAGCATAGCCAGTGACCCCTTGCTCAAGCCAGTGACCTTTGCGCTCAAGCCAGCAACTATGGGGTCATATCTATGATCCCACACTCAAGCTAGTGACTCTGCTCTCAAGCTGGGTGACCCCATGCTCAGGCCGGTGACCTCAGGGTTTCCAACCTGGGTCCTCTGCATCCCAGACCAATGCTCTCTCCTCTGCACCACTGCCTGGTCAGACAAATTAAATACATTTTAAATAACTATAGATTATTGATTTGCTTGCTTTAATCACAGATGTTTAATTTTTAAGTTTATTTTAGATTTTCTGATGTTACCATAAGGTCACTCTTCGAATTTCTTTTCCATTGGAAGAGAAACTTCTTTTACAAAATGTAGTAGCCAATTGAGTTTTCAAATAAGTATTTTTAAAATGTTTATTGTATTGATTTTACAGAGAAAGGGGAAGGGAGAGAGACAGACAGGAACATCAATCTGTCAACCTGCTCCTGTGTGTACCCTGACTGGGCATCGAACCGGCAACCTCTGCACTTCAGGACAACACTCTAACCAACTGAGTTATCCAGCCAAGGCTCAGATAAGTTTTTACATTGAGTGTTTCTATTCAGGGCCAATGTTCCCATCAAACTCTAAAGGGCTTGACATATGATGAGATCTGCTGACTCTCCGCAGTTGGGAAGAGGCTGCAGAAAGCAGCTACTTCTCAGGTCATGCCCTCTCTGGGGACTCAACATCCAAAGGCCAATTCACTGAAAGTATAAAGGCCAGAGCTACCTAGGTCAGGACAACTCTGAGGAGCCATTCTTCAGAACTCTTTATGGTGTGAAATGAGGCAGTTATTCGTTCTGCATCAAAGTTCAATTTCTCCCTCTGTCCAATGCCGCTTTCTTTCCCCATCTTTCTCAAGGGCATTTCCAAGGGGCTAAAACTCTGCCTCATAATCTGTGTTTTAGGGAACTCAAACTGATCCAAACAAGGTAAAATAAGGAAATACATATTTTGTTTTGTTATAGCATATTTTGACCTAAGAGAGAATATTCTCCTACTTTCTTGGACATATTTTTTTTTCAATGGAAAATTAAAAATTAGTGTGTTGATTTCTATGAAACACTTTGCTGAGTTGATATTTGTTTTGAAGTTATACATTAAATTAGAGGACACTATTGTAAAACCTCCCAGTATGTAGTAATACAATTATCTTTAGTCAAATCTTTTCTTCAAGATGTCAGTAACATTTTAGTTAATTTCTCAAATAGTTACTGCAAATTTCTTGTTAAGAATATTACATGATCTTTTAATGGTTTTATTCAATAGTAAATGGAATCTTAGGATCCTCGTGCTTTTTGATGTATAGGTGATTATACAAATATTCCTACAACTAATCTCTCAGTTGTTCTTATGTACCTTTTTCTAGGCTATCATTTCAAAATTCAGTTATTTTGTTTTTGGTATGTCTCACTTAAAAGGCAGAGAGTGACATATATTGCAGTTATTTGTTTCTTGTTCAACACGAGAATCTTTGTTGTTTAATAGGATTTTATCTTTACTCATTTATTGTGATTACTGATTCAAAATCATATTTTACATTTATATTTACTCTGTATTCTTTTTCCCCAGGTGTTTTGGTTTGTCTATTCTATTTTCTTATCCTTTTTTTTTCTTTGTAGCTTAGAGTAACTATCCCTTGTATTTTCCCACAAAATTTACATAGTTTACCTCCAAGAAGATACTTAAATTTATTTTGCTCTTGATTTTTCTCTTTTACATTATGTTTGAACAATTTTTCATTGTTACCTGGTTTTTAAACCCTCTTTTTAAAAGCTATTACTCCATTTACCCCCCTTTGGATCCAGTAATAACAATAAAAAGTTTGAAACTATTCTGATACTTTTCTGATGCTTGCTAACAAGATCTTCTATTCTTTAGATTCCTGAAAATATTTTCAGAATGTACCCACAATGTCACTTTCATTGTGGTAGAGGATGTTTTCTTTTTTTTTTTCTTTTTTTTTTTTTTTGTATTTTTGTAAGCTGGAAATGGGGAGGCAGTCAGAGAGACTCCCGCATGTGCCCGACCCGGATCCACCCGGCTCGCCCACCAGGGGGCGATGCTCTGCCCATTTGGGGCATCACTCTGTCGCGACCAGAGCCACTCTGGCGCCTGGGGCAGAGGCCATGGAGCCATCCCCAGCGCCCGGGCCATCTTTTGCTCCAGTGGAGCCTCGGCTGCGGGAGGGGAAGCGAGAGACAGAGAGGAAGGAGAGGGGGAGGGGTGGAGAAGCAGATGGGCACCTCTCCTGTGTGCCCTGGCCGGGAATTGAACCTGGGACTTCCGCACACCAGGCCGATGCTCTACCACTGAGCCAACCTGCCAGGGCCAGGATGTTTTCTTTTACTCATTTTTGGCTAGTAGTGAACCCTTTTAATATGTCTTTTCTTTTCATAGTTAGGTTATTCCATTATTCTTTGGCTGTTCTGTTTTTTTCATTCCTTCTATCCTCTTGAACCTTGTATTACAGAAATTCTAGTTGAACTTTCAATGTGTTGCCGTAAACATTCCAACCAGTAATTTCTGAAATTTGTTTCATTGTACTATTTAATCCTTCTATTGAAGTTTATTTAAATGTATGTTTTATTTCTGTGACCCAAATTTAAAATTTTTCAAGACCTCCCTTTTTTTAATAGTAGCCTGTTTTTAATTTGTGAATATTATATGTACTTTATCTTTATAAGGTTACTAATTATACTTGAAGTATTCTTGTACCTTTATTAAATGTTGTCTTCTTATTTGATGCTTCTCTTTCATAATTTGTTTTTCCACATGTTTATTTGGTAATAAAATATTCCCTTTGATTTATTGCTTATTATCTCTTAATATCAAAGAATACTTGTTAATCTTCTGATGATTATAGATTTCTATGCAAGAAAACTTTATTAGATAATTTTGGTTGAATAACATATTTAAATATTTAATATATATATACACACATATTTATTCTTGTTTAAGTTCATTACAGTCACCATGATATAAACAAAACAAATTTTTCATTAAAATGGTATTTTTAAAAAGGAAACTGTATAAACTAGTCACTAACAGATCAAATTTTTAAAGATTATTTTAAACTATTGTAAATAGGAGATAAATTTTTAGTGTGTAATGTGGTTTGATGGTTCCTCGTATTTCTTTAGAGTACTTAAAATTTCCCCTAAGTGATAAAACTCTTATATACATATTTTGGACTGTAATACAAATTTATTTCAGATACTCTCTGTATGTCTTAAAAATAAATTGTGCCTTTTGACCCAGCCATCCCACTTTTGGAATATATCCCCAGAACACCACATTAATAATTCAAAAGAAGAAATGCACCCCCATGTTGTGTTTTTTTTTTTTTTTTTTTTTAATATGGGTCCTGTTTTCTTATCCACGCAGCTACCCTATGTCTTTTGATTGGATCATTTAATCCATTTACATTTATGGTTATTATTGATATGTAGTTGTTTATTGCCATTTTCTTCTTTAAAGGTGTATTCCTTTTTTGCTATATTCTTTTCCCACTTTGATCTGTTTACAACAGGCCCCTTAACATTTCCTGCAGCATTGGTTTGGTTGTAATGAATTCCTTGAGTTGTTTTTTTTGTCTGGGAAGCTTTTTATTTCTCCTTCAATTTTAAATGATAGCCTTGCTGGATAAAGTAGTCTTGGTTGTAGGTTCTTGTTCTGCATTACTTTGAATATTTCTTGCCATTCCCTTCTGGCCTCAAGTGTTTCTGTTGAGAAGTCGGATGTCATCCTTATGGGGGCTCCTTTGTAGATGATAACTTTTTTTTCTCTTGCAGCTTTTAATATTTTCTCTTTATCACTTAGCTTTGGTATTTTAATTATAATGTGTCTTGGTGTAGGTTTCTTTGGGTTTCTCTTTAATGGAGTCCTCTGTGCTTCTTGGACTTGTGAGAGTTTCTCTTGCATTAATTTAGGGAAGTTTTCAGCTATGATATGATTGAACAAAGTCTCTATCCCTTGTTCTTTTTCTTCTTCTTCAGGAACCCCTATGATGCCGATGTTATTTGTCTTCATGTTGTCACAGAGCTCTCTAAGAGTTTCCTCTGACTTTTTGAGTCTCTTTTCTCTTTTCTTCTCTGCTTTCATGCCTTCATTCCAGTTGTCCTCTAACTCACTGATTCGATCCTCTGCTCTATCTATCCTGTTTTTAATTCCTTCCATTGTGGTCTTTATTTCTGATATTGTATTTGTCATCTCTGACTGATTCTTTTTTATACTTGCTATTTCTTTATTTAGGTGTTCATAATGACCATCCATTGTTGTTCTAAGATCCCTAAGCATCCTTACAATCATTATTTTGAACTCCGCATCTGGAAATTTGATTATTTCCATATCACTCAGTTCATCTCCTGAAGGTTTCATTTGGATTGCACTTTATTGTCTTCTCATTTCCGATGTTTTGTTTGTAGAGTTGGTTGAGTCTAAGCTTGGTGTTGTCTGCTGCACCCCCATGATTATGGCAGCATTGTTTACAATAGCGAAGATCTGGAAATAGCCCAAGTGTCCATCAGTGGACGAGTGGATTAAAAAGCTGTGGTACATATGCACAATGGAGTACTATGGGGCCATGAAAAAGAAGGAAATCTTACCTTTCACGACAACATGGATGGACCTGGAAACTATTATGTTAAGTGAAATAAGCCAGGCAGAGAAAGAAAAATATCATATGACCTCACCATTTGAGGAATCCAATGAACAATATGAACTGAGGAATGGTACAGAGACAGAGGTGGGATCAAAGGGTCAAGAGGGAAAGTGGACAGAGGAAAAGGGGATGATAGGAAGGGATCAGAAAAGGGAAAAGGTTGGTGAAATTATACACACATAATACAATGTTATAGAGAGCAGAAAAGCAAATCTTGGAGGAAAGGGGGGAGGGCATTGTGGGGAGGGGGAAAAGGGGGATGTTGTGGGGAACACAGGGGAGGGGGATACATTCGGGGAAACACTAGAATCTATGTAAACACAATAAATTAAAATTTTAAAAAATGCAAAAGAATAAAAAAAGAAAACATTCTTACTAAACGTCAAAACTAATTGAATCCATTTTCTTAGACTATTTAATAGCTATCTAGTATACTTTCTTTTATTTTTATACCCTCAGTCCCATTTTTTATCTTTCCACTTATATCCAGAGGCTCTTCTGTTTTTTCACTTTAGAGACATGGCCAGCCTTTACTGCACTAAAAAACTGCTCATTTTATTCTAAAATATAAGCACACCCTTCTTCATTATTTGTGTACAGAAAGACATATCATAATTATAATGTCTAACTCTTGAAAAAAATAGACAAGCAAAGATATTTTATCTCAGTATATTCTAACTTTAGTAATATTGAAATCCTATATATAGCATATGCATACACATACACATACATATATGACTGTGCTTACTACAGGAGAATAGATTGGACAAAAAGTTGACAGAATATATTTTTTCTAAGAGGCAAGAAAGACTTGGTCATAGATAGTAGCAGGAAAGAGATGTCGAGAAAGTCTTAGATCTATTGTTGGAAAATATATCTCAACCTGCCCACACACACATAGCTTTTTTCTCTGTCAGAAGTCCCTGTGAGACCAGTGTCTAGTGATTTCGTGACCTGTAATGGTAGGTAGACAGTGCCAGAATCCCAATTGTTTGATGCATTATAGCCTATGGCAGTTACAATCCACTAATTCTAGAGCTGGACTATATTTTAAATGGGTTTCTGAGTACTATTCTGAAATTAAAAGACCAATAACTGCTCCAATGATAAGAAAAATCTAAGACCAAACAGACAGTATGTAAACAAACTTCTGCTTGTATAGTAAGCCAGGATAAAACAGAATTTGTATTTTAAAAGATGTTGCTTTCATAGTTGCCAAAACTTGAAAGATAACCTTCAGTAAGTTAATGATTAAATATCCAAACAATGGAATATGTATTTAGCACTACAAAAAAAGAAGAAGAAGAGGTATTAAGCCACAGAAAAATATGAAGAAAGCTTAGATGCATACTAGTAAGTGAAAGAAACCAATCTGAATAGGTTACCTACTATAATGTTTCAAATATGTGACATTCTTGGAAAAGGAAAAAAATGTAGAGATAATAAAACATCAGTGGCTGCCAGAGGTTGGGTAGAAAGAGGGTGAGGGGATAAACAGGAAGAGCCCAGAAAATTTTTAGGGCAGTGGAAATACTATGTATAATATTATAATAATGGATATATGTCATTATATTCTTCTTTTGTCCAAACCTATTTAATAAACAACACTATGAGTGAATCTTAATGTAAACTGTAGACTTATAATATGTCAATGTAGATTCATCCTTGGTTAAAAAATTAAATATAAATGATTTAATTTTTTAAAATTTAAATATAAAACTCTGGAGGGGGTATTGATAATGCTGGAGGCTATGCACAAGTGGGGTGGAAGGTTCACAGGGCATTTCTGTACCTTCTTCTCAATGTTTCTATAAATCCAAAACTACTCTAAAAATAAAATCTTTAAAACATTTTTAAAAAGAAGGTACTGGTATGGGTTTTTTTCTGAAACTGAAGATATAGCTCAAGGTAATTTGACTTAAAAGCTGGAGGTCATATATAAGAGTGACTGCTTTTATTGTTTAATGAAAGTAAAATGGTCATCTGAATGACTTTTCAGTCCCTAGAAAGAAAGTGTAGGCACTTGAGGAAGAATTACCCAATTCAGCATTCATGGGTGTGGTTACTACACTCTTAAAAATTGGCCACCTCAGGAGAAAGCATCCTTGCTCATACTTGAGTGTTCTGAGTGAAGATGGATTAGAAAAGCTGAGGAAACCCAACTAAAACATAAGAAGTATTGCATAAGATAAAAAACAAACAAACAAAACAATAACAATGTGGCAGAAGTTCAACTGGGGCAAATTTTCTCCCGAGAGGCACATTGGCAATGTCTAGAGACATTGATGTAAGTAGAGAAGAAAATGAGGGGGAGCATTGCTTGCATGTAGTCATTAGGGACCAGAGATGCTGCTAAACATACTACAAGGGACAGAGCAACTCTCCACCTTCCACTCCAACAAAGAATTATATCCCAACTACTAATAGTGCCTACATTGAAAAACTCTGACATAAAATAAAAATGAGTCTGACCAGACAGTGACACAGTGGATAGAGCATTGGACTGGGATGCAGAAGACCAAGGTTCAAAACCCCAAGGTTGCAAACTTCAGCATGGGCTCATCCACCTTGTGTGCTAGGTCGCTGGCTTGAGTGTGGGATCGTAGACATGGAACCATGGTCATTGGCTTGAACCCAAAGGTTGCTAGCTTGAAGCTCAAGGTTGCTGGCTTGAGCAAGGGGTCACTCACTCTGTTATAGTCCCCTGGTCAAGGCACATATGAGAAAGTAATCAATGAAGAACTAAGATGCCATAACAAAGAACTGATGTTTCTCATCTCTCTCCCTTCCTATCTGTCTAGCCCTATCTGTCTCTCTCTCTCTCTCTCTGTCTCTGTCACAAAAAAATAAAAATGAAAATAAAAAGAAAAAATTCACTGTATGATCAGAAAACAGCAGATGAACATGGCAGTGGACAAAGTCAAGGTCAGGACCTTGGGGCAATTCACAATTAACAGGAAATTTGAGAGAAAATATAATAACCATGTAAGGTAAAAATCAAGGTGTGACTTTATTGTGGCACCAATAGAGATAAGAGATCTTTGGATCACTGTGTATGTTACAGGGTTTTTTTAATTATTATTATTGATTTAAATTTATTATGTTTATATAGATTCAAGTGTCCCACTGAATACATCTCCCAACTCCCATGTGCCCCTCAACATCCCCTTTGCCTCCCTCCCCCCAACACCCTTCCCCCATCCCTCTAGGATTTGCTTTCCTGCTCTCTATAATGCTGTATTATGTATATATAATTTCACCAATCTCTTTCCATTAAAATACCAATGACATACTTCAAAGATATAGAACAAATATTCCAAATCTTTATATGAAACCAAAAAAGAACACGAATAGCCTTAGCAATCTTGAAAAAGAAGAATAAAGTGGGTGGTATCACACTTCCTGATATCAAGTTATACTACAAGGCCATTGTACTCAAAACAGCTTGGTACTGGTATGAGAACAGGCATATAGATCAATGGAACAGAACAGAGAACCCAGAAATAAACCCACACCTTTATGGACAACTGATATTTGACAAAGGAGCTAAGGGCATACAATGGAGTAAAGACAGCCTCTTTAATAAATGGTGTTGGGAAAATTGGACAACTACCTGCAAAAAAATGAAACTAGACCACCAACTTACACCATTCACAAAAATAAACTCAAAATGGATAAAAGACTTAAATGTAAGTCATGAAACCATAAGCATCTTAGAATAAAACATAGGCAGTAAGCTCTCCAACATCTCTCACAGCAATATATTTGCTGTTTTATCTCCACGGGCAAGGGAAATAAAAGACAGGATGAACAAATGAGACTATATCAAACTAAAAAGCTTTTGCACAGTTAAAGACAATATGAACAAAATAAAAAGACAAACCATACAATGGGAGAACATATTCACCAATACATTTGATAAGGGGTTAATAACCAAAATTTATAAAGAACTTATAAAACTCAACACCAGGAAGATAAACAATCCAATCAAAAAATGGAAAAAGAAATGAATAGACACTTCTCCAAAGAGGACATACAGATGGCCAATGGGCAGATGAAAAAATACTCCACATCACTAATCACTAGAGAAATGCAAATTAAAACCACAATGATACCACCTCACACCAGTCAGAATGGCACTCATTAACAAAACAACACAGGATAAGTGCTGGTGAGGATGTGGAGAAAGGGGAACCCTCCTGCACTGCTGGTGGGAATGCAGACTGGTGCAGCCACTGTGGAAAACAGTATGGAGATTCCTCAGAAAATTAAAAATGGAACTGCCTTTTGACCCAGCTATCTCACTTTTAGGAATATATCCTAAGAATACCAAATCACTGATTCAAAAGAAGAAATACAGGGTTTTTTTAATTTTATTTCAACTATTTACCAGAAATTATCCAAAGTTTCTTGATAAAGGTTGAAGTGGTTTAAAGGTTAAAATCCTCATCACAAAACCAATTATTTTAGGGATAACTATAAAAACAATGATGTTAAATGTGATCAAATCCTAAATTTATCTGGGGATGGAGAAAGAAAATGAGAGTAGAGTGTCACTGGGTATTTTCTTTCACCTTCTACCTTCCGCAAAACTACTGTTTCTTTTTTTTTCTGAAAGACTAATAAATCGTATTCCCTTTTCCTAACTCTACCTTCTGTGAATCATAAACCATGTTAGCCAGGGTATCACATCAAAGAAAAGACATTGCTACTGCATTACATTTTAGCACAGGTACAAATCATGACAGATTATTGACAGGGAATTGAGGAGCAATTTTGTCACAAGCAAAATTATTTTTCTTGCAAAAGTCAACTAACAAACATCATAATGTTTGCTCTTTTTAGAGAGCTATACAACTTTGCTATTTTGGGAAATATCTATCTGTAGTTTCTATGAATTTATGAGTCAAGAAAATCAAGATAACATGAGAAAGGAGGCAGGAGCAGTGGTCAAGAACTATGGTAACGACACACAGTAAAATGAATAATGGAGCAAAATAAACAAGTACAGAGAGCTAAGCACCTGCGTATTATATTTAAATTTTAACAAAAGAGTACATCTTATGTTTTGATCCACTGTCTCTGGTGATTATAACTAAGGAATGAGCCGAAGTCTGTGATTTTCGGAAAGTTGTATTTTTCAGCACTTGAAATCACACCAACATTCTATCATACTAATGTATGAAGTCAATTCTGTGCTCACAAATGCTCGTAATAATGGTGTCAATAATCCCGAATCGTTAATGCTACTGCATTATTTTCCACTGGTCTTGACCAGCAGAGGGTTTGCCTCACTACTTAAAACCATGAATTTTGCGATTATATAAAAGAGAAAGCTTTTGAACCTCAGACAGGACTCCACCTGTATTCTTGGTTTTGTATTCCTAACTAAGAGTTTATTTTAAACCAAGAATTTGTGCAAAGCCTGGCCGGTGATGGCACAGTGAATAGAGCATCGAATGCTGATGTTGCCAGTTCAAAACCCGAGGTCACTGGCTTGAGTGCAGGATAGTAGGTGCCAGTTTGAGCCCAAGGTTGCCAGCTTAAGCAAGAGGTCACTGGCTCAACCTGAGCCCAAAGTTCAGGCACGTTAGAGAAACAAACAATGCAAAACTAAAATGAAGAAACAGGTCGATGCTTCCCTTTCTCTCTCTCCAAAAAACGTGTGGTTTTTTTTACAGAAAAGAATCACTTTGGTGGCGAGAATATTATGTACACATTAGTGGCTAATCAATGCTAGTATCTATTATATACCTCTATTAATTTTATTGTGTGTAACAGAGACAGAGAGAGGGACAGAGAGAGGGACAGATAGGGACAGACAGACAGGAAGAGAGAGAGATGAGAAGTTTCAGTTCTTTGTTGTGGTACTTCAGTTATTCATTGATTGCTTTCTCATATGTGCCCTGATGGGGCGGTGGCTACAGCAGAGTGAGTGACCCCTTGCTCAAGCCTCAAGCCAGTGACCTTGGGCTTCAAGCCAACAACCTTTGGGCTCAAGACAGCAACCATGGGGTCATATTTATGGTCCCACACTCAAGCCAGTGACCCTGCGCTCAAGCTGGTAAGCCCCTGCTCAAACCCAATGAGTCCACACTCAAGCTGGAGACCTCAGGGTTTCAAATATGGGTCCTCTGCAACCCAGTCTGATGTTCTATCCACTGTACCACTGCCTAGTCAGGTTACCTCTATTAATTTTTAATAGACTATAATTAAGGATTAAATGTTTCTCTATAGTAAATAATCAAAAGAATTAAGATAATTTCAAAACTAGGGGTCAAATGTAATGATAAAGGAATAAAAACTATGCTTTCAGCATGTTGTAAAGTCTCAAGATTTACTGTGAAATCATGAAATGTTTCCTTTACATCAGATATGCTAAAAGCTTTACTTTTTGTAAAACACAAAGTGAAGTCAATGTACCAATTTGTCATCTAAGTCTGGGTCAGATACTGACCTCCTGAACAATACTGGTCGAGAATATAAAAAGTATTTGCAATAAATGTAATCTTTTAGAAATAAAAAGCAATAGAATAAAAAAATTAATTTGCCTCCCCCAAAATAGTGAATAACTACTTAAAATAGTTGGTCAAACCTTACACTTAACTAATTTAATTTCACCTTCTTAAGACTGATTGTGAAATTCACCTTACTGAAATCAGATTTACTGGAGACACAGAATTTTCACATTGTACAAATTATCAGAACAATTTATTCCCAAACACCAATGAGAAAGATATACTAGCAACAAGGAATGTAACTACAAATAAAGCTGTACCAATATTAAGCTGAAATAAAATATTCAAACCAAATTAGACTGCAATGGATTCATTCCTCTGCATAGGAAGACATTTGGAAATACTAAGGATATTAGTTTTACAGATGTTGCAATTTAAAAGAAATCAGATCGAATTGCATTGGTAACCTCCACTTTCAGTGATATTGATCTCAAAAGCATAGGTACAAATAGCCCATGTTTTAGTTACGCATGAGTACAAAAATTACTTTAAAAATTAATCTTGGTAAATGTTTATAGAATTTTACATATGCTTCAAAGAATGTAAAAACTTATATGTATGTACATATGAAATGTAATTTTATGTTTCAATTTCATATTATGGAGGTTTATTTTTTAAATGACTATTTAACTTAACTATTTAACTTAAAGTCCAACTAACAGATAATATGACTTTTTTCACCAGCATTAAAAAAAACCTGTTAAAAATCTGTGAAGTGCCTGAGTTTTACTCTACTTGCAAGCTAAATAACTTGGTGCCGCAGTTACACGAATGTTGGCAGAAGATTCAAGTGCTAGGGACAGAAGATGTTATTATTTATGTCCCAGAAGGCAGCAGGATCATGCTATTTAAATTTGTCTCCCTTGCTCCCATGGACCACAGGGCTGAGGCATAGTTGCTCAACTGTATGTTATACTTGCTGAAGGTTTCCATTAGAGCTGACCAGCTCCTGAGTCCCACATCCTCTCCTCAGTCACAGCTCCAGTTCATTGATGATGATAATGACAAGGCTCATGATGCCACACACAGAATACATGGAGAGCTAACAGTGGGCCAAGCCCTCACTAAATGATTTTCATTTATTATCTTATGAAATTTTCACAATAAGATCAAGATATAAGAGCTATTGATATTTCCAGAGGGGATGACAGAACTTAAGCCAAGGGGAATTAATGAATTTAAGTCTACTGAAAAGGAATCCTAGAAGTCTGGTTCCAGAGCTCATAGTTGTAATCACTCTGCTAAAGACATTTTTTTTTTTTCTTCATGATGGAGTTACTACTAATCCAGGTACTCTGAGACACAATTGGTCAAATTTCTTCTCAAGAGCCTTAAAAATACTCAAACAGATAATGCTCTCTAATTGGAATTACATGAGAGGGGCAAATGTTGCTGTTGTATTTAATTATACTGGGAACTATGTGCAGAGATAAATTATACATACTGCAGTGAAAGAACATGCACCTATCCCAAACCACTGTAGGACAGTAGATATCCAAGTGTAGTTCGGGGACCAGCAACTTCACCAGGCAACATGGCAGATTTTAGGCACCACCACCATTGAATCACAAACTCTGAAAATATACCCACCCAAAGTGTTTTAGCAAGCCCTCCAGGTAATTGTGATGTATGTTATATTTAAGAACCGCTGCTGGGGAAAATCTTAGCTGGTTTCCAAATCAAGGAAACCAAAAGCAGTTTGAATTGGGGGGTGGGAGGGTAGATATAATGAAATAATAAAATTGATTGAAACAATTCATGCAGAATTGTTACTGTTGGTTCTCTTCCAACTACTTAAAGAATATTCTGATAACTACATAATTTCTTTAACTGGAGAGTTGAAGACACTTTTATTTCTTTTTTTTTCCTGGAAAATTTAAATAGCACCAAAGAAAATTTCTACAAATGTGAAATTTCAAAAGGACTTGACATTTATAAAGTAGTTTCTCATTTGACGCACAGTGAGGCCACAGTACGATTAGTGGCAAATCCTACTAATGGTTAAGAGGTCCCATCCGGCTTTTCATGACTAATTCTAAAATTTTGTATGAGTCAAATTGTAAATTAAATGTAAGTAATAAAGGCATTTTTAGTCATTCAAAATTTCTAAAACACCCTGGCCAGTTGGCTCAGCGGTAGATCGTCGGCCTGGTGTGCGGGGGACCCGGGTTTGATTCCCGGCTAGGGCACATAGGAGAAGCGCCCATTTGCTTCTCCACCCCGCCCCCCTCCTTCCTCTCTCTCTTCCCCTCCCGCAGCCAAGGCTCCATTGGAGCAAAGACGGCCCGGGCGCTGGGGATGGCTCCTTGGCCTCTGCCCCAGGCGCTGGAGTGGCTCTGGTCGCGGCAGAGCGACGCCCCGGAGGGGCAGAGCACCGCCCCCTGGTGGGCAGAGCGACGCCCCTGGAGGGCGTGCCGGGTGGATCCCGGTCGGACGCATGCGGGAGTCTGTCTGACTGTCTCTCCCGTTTCCAGCTTCAGAAAAATACAAAAAAAAAAAGTCTCTAAAACACTCAGATTCAGAAAACTCCAGGAAGTTTTACTCCACTAAAACAAGGGAGCAGACGCAGAAGAGGAAGACTTGAGATCCATTGAGTAGTTTCCAATAACAGCACTAACTGTATCTTCCTGAGTATGTACGTGCAGAAGCCTTAGCAAGTAACTCTTCCAGATTGTTTCACAAAGGTAGACAAGGATCGCTGAAAATTCTCAAAGGAAGAAACAAGACTGATAGATTATCTGATGCAGTTTAATATGTAGAAAATGGCATAGAAAGAAGTGGGATAGTAATGCTATTGGACAAGACATCAGACTAAAAATGGAGGTGTATGGCTCCAGAAAAATAATAGTTGTAGAAGGAAAAAAATGTAATTAGATTAATTACACATCTTTTTAGAGAAGGAAATTTATGGAGCCATAAGAATCTGAAATTAAAGAAATCAGACTTTCAAAAGATTACTGAATGTAAGTGTGCAAAACTATAAGAGGAATCTGTGTTCGTACAGGCGCATGTACACTATAAAGTGTTTATGTAGATATTGTAAGTGGTAAGAAAATAAATTTTCACCTTGCAAATACAAAATCAAAATTTAATCTTAGAATTAATAAATAAATAGCTGCAGCAGCATATTATTAAAACATGCAGCAGTAAGTGCCAAGAAAACTAAGAGTTGAAAACAATTGTTTTTATAGTTCTATATATAATTACTTGAATTATAATAATTTACTTTGATGAAAATAAAAATATGGAGTAAAAGGCACCAACCGGATTGCCCACTGGCCTAAAACAACAACAAAAAGAGCAAAATATATGAAATAATAGCACTAAAAACATCAGAAAGTGAAAACCAGTGATCCTTGAGAGACAGCAAAGTTCTACAATTGCTCCATTCTACAGCCTGGAGAAAATATCACAGCCAAAGCACAGAGAGGAAAAATGTAGGTAGAGCTCACTGAACGCCCTTAGTTAAAGAGACAGTGTATGGAACCCAAGGGACCCAATGCACCTAGAGTTTTTAAAGCATAGCAAAATAAAAGAGTTACACAGAGAGGAGTCTGGAAATCTACAGAGTCCCGCTCAAACATCCTGTTGAGTACTACTTAGGGCAGAGGTCCCCAAAATTTTTACACAGGGGGCCAGTTCACTGTCCCTCAGACTATTGGAGGGCCGGACTATAAAAAAAACTATGAACAAATCCCTATGCACACTGCACATATCTTATTTTAAAGTAAAAAAACAAAACGAGAACAAATATAACATTTAAAATAAAGAACAAGTAAATTTAAATCAACAAACTGACCAGCATTTCAATGGGAACTATGCTCCTCTCACTGACCACCAATGAAAGAGGTGCTCCTTCCGGAAGTGCGGTGGGGGCCGGATAAATGGCCTCAGGGGGCCGCATGTGGCCCATGGGCTGTAGTTTGGGGACCCCTGACTTAGGGAATACATATGACAAAATTAATCAAGGCTAGGAAAACACTTAAGCCCTGAAAGGATTAGAGGGAACAATACCTGTAGTTCACACAGGGCTGTGAAAAATGCCTATACCTAATAGCCAGAGGGTAAAACTCATAAATCAATAGTCATTGATTAAAGAACTAAGAACTGCCTTTTCTAAGGACAGGGAAGGGGGTAATTTAACCCTAGAACCCTAGAAGGAATGAGCCTTTGGTCCCATCAACAGTTTGAAGTTCTAGACCGAAAGGATCAACATGTCAGGTAACTTGGTTATTTCCTCAGGGAAAAATACCTGGTACTATGGGATGGACTTTTTAAAAGTTAAAAAGGGTGAAATAAAATCTCATAGAACTATTTTTGAATATGTGATATTGCTATAATCGCAACTTTCAAAAAAGAATCAGCCTGACCGGGCGGTGGTGCAGTGGATAGAGCGTTGGACTGGGATGTGGAAGACCCAGGTTCGAGACCCCAAGATCTCCAGCTTGAGCAAGGGCTCATCTGGTTTGAGCAAAAGCTCACCAGCTTGATTCCAAGGTCGCTGGCTCGAGCAAGGGGTTACTCAGTCTGCTGAAGGCCTGCGGTCAAGGCAGTATGAGAAAGCAATCAATGAACAATTAAGGTGTTGCAATGCGCAACGAAAAACTAATGATTGATGCTTCTCATCTCTCTGTTCCTGTCTGTCTGCCCCTGTCTATCCCTCTCTCTGACTCTCTCTGTCTCTGTAAAAACAAAACAAAGAAACAAACAAAAAAAAAAAGAATCAGTTAACTTCAAACCTAAACCCTAAACACATCAACCAATTAGAAGATATAATAGAAAAAAATCTATGTAAAATATCTAAAACTAAACCTAACAAGAAACATATAAGCTTTTAGGATATAACTTTAAGAAATTCTCAAAAGTAGTTTTTAACAAATATAAAAATATTAATGCTAATGAATACAGCATCATGAAAAACACCAGTTCTCTCCATCATAAGATACAAATATAAGTCAATCCCAATTAGAATATCAAACACATTTCTATTTTAATATTGTTGTTGTTGTTGTTTCCTGGAATCAGACAAGTTATTTCTAAAGAACACATGGGAAAAAGTCACAAGCAAGAATAGCCAAGAGAACACTAGGAACAAAGAAAAACAGTAAAGGACTCTAATCCTATGAAATATTAAAACATACTTCACAGCCTTTATATGCAAGACAGCATTGCAGCATTTAAAAAGAAAAAGAGATCAAGAGAGCAAGCTACAATGGAATAAGTAAGAAAAGTCTAGAATGAAATGCATAGAAAATTGAGCCTATGATAAAGATGGTAAACCAATGGAGGGAAGTTGACAAATCACTAAGGAAATGATGGACATTTAAATAAATAAAATATTAGGGCAACTGAAAAACTGTTTGGAGAAAAAAATAAAATTGGATCAATACCTCAAAACATCACTTGTTTTAAAAGAAAAATATATAAAAAAAAATAGCCCTGATAGAATATAGATGTATTTCTTTCTAAGCAAGGAGCATAGAAATCGAATTGTGAACCAAAAGCCAGAAGCAATAAATGAAAGATTCATAAAGTCAACTTTGTAAACTTGAAAAACTTGTTTAAAATCATACAGTCATAATCAAATTCCATAGGCAAACAACAAATTGTATGTAAATAACCCATGTGTACACTACCAAAAATTGAAACCAAAACTGAAAGAAAATTGCCAAAGATATGGACAGTTTACAAAGGAGAAAATGCAAATAAGTAAGAGTAAATTAAAGCAACAGACACATCAGGTCTGTAAAGCCAGTAACCACGGCCATAACAACAACCGCCTGGCCCAAGCAGGTTTGCATTGGATTCGGACAGTCAATAAAGAAACAAGGAAGCCAAACTGGTGGGCCATCATCTTTAATCCTAGCTTGCACCCGGCAGGCAAGTAAAAAAACACACTGGGCTTCAAAACCCATTCATTCAATGCTCACAAAGCTACTGACTTATCCGAGTTTTCTAGAATCAAAGGTTTCTAGCTCACCAGACTTATTCACCTCTGTTCCCCATCTCCTTCCTTCTCCCTGCACAAACTCTGCACAAACTGGCTTCTCACTCAACACTCTGCCATCTTGGCTGCTTCTCCTGACCTCCTCCACGTGGCCTTTCTCTGCTCTCCTCTCTGCTCTCTCCTCTAATGCTAATCTCAGGAACCAAGAGCGCAAGCTCCCGTTCTGCCTCCATTTTATAGTGTAGAAATCAAAACCTTTAATCCAATATACAAAATAGGGAAGTCTCTAATACAAAGTCACTTATCTGAGGCATGATGGGATTTTACCACCCCACATCAAAAAGGGTGGGAAAGGCTTAGTCCTAAAACTAAGCCCCATGCTACAAGGATCCTGCCTGCCCACAGCCCGCCTCCAACACACATTAATATCACCTGGGCGACAGGCTTCCATGTGGGTAGTGCCATCTTTAACAAAGTGAGCATAATATATTTTATCTGCCCAACAGTTCTCACCTATATGATTGGCAAAAGTTGACAGTTGATGAGGCTAGAGAAAACAGAATTTCAGATTATCACTGGTGGGAAATTAAAATAGCATGATTGCAAAAGAGGATAATTTGGCCATTTTATTTTATTTATTTATTTATTTATTTATTTATTTGAAGCTGGAAATGGGGAGAGACAGTCAGACTCCCGCATGCGCCTGACTGGGATCCACCTGGCATGCCCACCAGAGGGCGACGCTCTGCCCACCAGGGAGTGATGCTCTGCCCCTCTGGGGCGTTGCTCTATTGCTCTATCGTGACCAGAGCCACTCCAGCGCCTGGGGCAGAGGCCAAGGAGCCATCCCCAGCGCCCCGGCCATCCTTGCTCCAATGGAGCCTCGGCTGCTGGAGGGGGAGAGAGAGACAGAGAGGAAGGAGAGGGGGAGGGGTGGAGAAGCAGATGGGCGCTTCTCCTGTGTGCCCTGGCCGGGAATCGAACCCGGGACTCCTGCACGCCAGGCCGACGCTCTACCACTGAGCCAACCGGCCAGGGCTTAATTTGGCCATTTTAAATAAAATTAAAGATGCACTTCTTAGTTGACCTTCCCGGACTATAATCTGAAAATAAACATTTACATGTATGAGATAACATATGTTGCACTCGCCGGGTAAAACAAACACTGGAGACATTTGGAGAGTTTTAGACAAAGTTTTATGGCCAAGAGAAAAAGAAAAAAAAAAAAAAAACCTGCGCAGGGGTGAGCTCAGGTGGCAGTCACCAGAGTCACACCGAGGGCCTACAGTCTAGGGGTTTTTATAGCGTAGCAAGCAAGCAGTTCATACAGAAGCAAATTTTTGCGTTTAGCAATTGGCTAGGGAGGTCGTGCGCAGTTACAGGGGGGGTATTACTCAGTGGAGAATTTCAAACATAAACTTCTAATAAGGGTCTCTGACTCAATGCAGGATGTTGCTGAACTCTTTGTTCTCAGCGTCACAGGGACCTTGTACACTCTTGGCAGCCCCAGCATGTCAGTACTCCCTGAATCTAACATTCCCCCATCTCTTTTGGGCATAAATCAAATCCTTGATTCTTCATCAGTGGGGAGAATGGTATAAGGCTGGGGCTCATGAGAATTTTCTACTTTAGCTGTAGCTATAAGCTAATTAGGTCAGGGGTCCTCCCTAGTATGTGCTGGCACGCTGATAGTGTGCCCTTAGTACTACAAGCTTTACGGACTAATTTCTTTCTGCCTTGTATCTTTCTTCTCTGTACTAACTTCTTACAACTTGCACAAACCTTCTGCAACTTACACAAACCTTCTGCAACTTACATAAACCTTCAACTTTTATGCACTTTCTTATCCAGGAATAACTGGCCTTCATAACAACTTACTTTTTCCTTTTCTTTTCAAAAGTACCTCTACACCTTATACCTTCTATTATCAAAACCATACAATTCCTTTCTAATTCATCAGAACTCTTAATTCTTAAAAACCTTAACCTTCAGCAAAGACTAAGTTAGTACTAAGTAATCCTCTTTTAAAGATTGCTTTTTGGAGGTGTCCTTTTCCTAAGTAGCCTATTGGACACATGACCAATATTCATAGATTATTCTATAGTGGTAGCTATGAGCACATACGTAATTTTCATTTACCTTATAGCTTCTCTCTTAGCCAAGGGACTTACACCCCTTTCTGTATGACTCATAGCAGTACATGCATCAAACCTTAAGATG
The DNA here is from genome assembly GCF_036850995.1 of Saccopteryx leptura. NCBI lineage: Eukaryota > Metazoa > Chordata > Mammalia > Chiroptera > Emballonuridae > Saccopteryx > Saccopteryx leptura. Next base: position 179,109,857 of record NC_089506.1, on the reverse strand, counting down.
ACTTACTTGGCTTTCCTTTACCTTAGTTTCCCTCCCTCCCCAAAGTCTCCATGCGTGGACCAGTTAACTTCTGGTTTGTGGCTGAAGCAGGGCATGCTGTCCTTCTCAGGGTCAGCTTACAAGGGTTGGCGAGGTCAGTCTTCGCTGTCCACAAAGGTGTTTCTGCTGGGACTGCAAGCTTCAGCTGGCTGCGGTGGACCCAGGCGGGTATGCCTTCTCTGGACCCGTCTAGGTGGGAGTCAGTCCTTGGGTGGTGTACTGCTAGAAGTGCCTCTTTGACAGTCTTTGAACAGTTTGCTGAGTAACCTATAAAACCTGTAAGTACTTAGGGAAAGGGTGTTACATTTCTACACTTTGCAGTTAGAGTTTAAGTCCTAGTGACCACTGCTTCTAGCTGGAATTAGCAGCAGGTCCCAGACTATAATAGGCATGGGGAATTGAGATTAGAGAAATAAAGGATACACTAAACATAAAGCAATAAAACCAGACTGTCAATACCCACAGTAGAGATCTTTGAGGGATAAATAAAACTTAAATATTCAAGCAAGGCATAGTAGATGGCCCTTGTGTTATTAGCTTATCTGCTACTTGGAAGAAATATCTTAGGCTCCTGAACATGTCCTTAGGCCTTCAGTGGCAATTCCCAGCATGCTGGGCAAGGTCAGGTCACAGGTAGCTGGAGCAGGGCTAGAAGAGACTGAACCCTCCCTCCATGGAGCAAGGGGGCAGCTTACCTTCTCATGTCCCTCTTTCCACAGCACAGACGTGTCCCTTGATGGGGCCAGGAAGCCTGGCAGGCTTCAGTTCAATGACCTTTCTTTCCACTCTGGAGCAGGGCCTTGATGACATGCTATGAAGTGCCTTAGGGCACTGGAGCCAAAAGTTGGTATTTCCTGACTTCTTTTGGGCCTTATTTGCCTTTTCTGTTATTTCCTTGGTCGTTATAGACCTTAAAAGCCATGCTCAGAAGATCTCACTGAGGGGCTTGACTAAGAGAGCAAAATTGGGAATACAACAACAGATCCTTGGTACAAAAAGGAAGTCTTTGTACTTGACAGACTATACAATTCTATTATGGCTAAACCAATGAGTTTAGAAGGGGCCGTATTCCCTAAATCTTCTCCTCAGGTCTGGCTCCAGATAGGAGGCGGGGATTCCCCGGAGCCAAAGCAGAGGAGGGCAGGGGGCTGTAGCAGGGTGATGATAACCTCTAGCTTACTGCACTGTTATCTTTTGCCTGACTAAGCAGTGGCTCAGCCCTTGAGCCGGTGCCCAAGGGGGACGGGCAAGTGCCTGAAACTGTGAGGGGCGCCTGCCACTTCTCCTGCAGCCAGCTGCATCCTGGCTGCCTTTTCTTTCTCTACCTCTGCTGCTATACTGGGCTGCATACTGACCATGCCACCTGCCTGCGGGTGGGTGCTGGTGATAGTACGCTAAACTCTCTATGTTTTCTATGGGTCTAGCAATCCTTGGTTTGGCCAGTCTGCTCTTAAGTTGGCCATTCCAGTAGCAGACAAACAAACCAAATATGCACACAAAACAAACAAAACTTCTAAACCAAAACCAAAGGGAGAAGGCAGCGTTCTGCGTTCTCCAACTGGGTGAGGAGAAATCAGGTGGCGTCCCGCCTGCTCCACTACACCCTTTTCTAACCAGAGCTCTGTTTCCAAATATTCAAAGAGGAAGCTTCCTTAATCAAGAGGGGATTTAAGTGTAGATTCTTGCTGTCCCATCTCACGGTACTTGTTCTTCTTAGCCAGGTATGCTTCTAGTCCTACAAAGACAACACACAGGATTCCCTACCCTATAAGCAGGGTGATCCAGATAGATGAACGTTGATCACACTGTACTGGCAAACAAACTAACACCAAACACAACAGTGCAGCAAATCCCAGGAGGGCAATACACAAAATTTCCCACACAGTCATTCAGGCTAAACAAACAACCAGACAGCAGCGCGGCGCGGCGCGAGTGAGCTCACTACTTTAAAACGATCGATCGATTTCAAACAGAAACAGAACCCTCAGCCGGCAGTGTCCTGCCCTTGGCCCGAGTGTCTGGGCGGGTCACTGACAGCGTCCTGTCTGCCACCACAGGCTGCAAATGCTCCGGAGCCAGATTACAGAAACAAGGAATTCCACAACAAAATACTCACCAGCTCGAGCTGTTCCGCCTGTCCCCAGCCAAAATTCCCGTAATGGGAATCCCGGACGAGCCCCCATAAATGTTGCACTCGCCGGGTAAAACAAACACTGGAGACGTTTGGAGAGTTTTAGACAAAGTTTTATGGCCAAGAGAAAAAGAAAAAAAAAAAAAAACAAACCTGCGCAGGGGTGAGCTCAGGTGGCAGTCACCAGAGTCACACCGAGCGCCTACAGTCTAGGGGTTTTTATTTTTTTTTTTTTATTTTTTTTTTTTTATCATTTTTCTGAAGCTGGAAACAGGGAGAGACAGTCAGACAGACTCCCGCATGCGCCCGACCGGGATCCACCCGGCACGCCCACCAGGGGCAATGCTCTGCCCACCAGGGGGTGATGCTCTGCCCATCCTGGGCATCACCATGTTGTGACCAGTGCCACTCTAGCGCCTGAGGCAGAGGCCACAGAGCCATCCCCAGCGCCCGGGCCATGTTTGCTCCAATGGAGCCTTGGCTGCGGGAGGGGAAGAGAGAGACAGAAAGGAAAGCGCAGAGGAGGGGTGGAGAAGCAAATGGGCGCTTCTCCCATGTGCCCTGGCCGGGAATCGAACCCGGGTCCTCCGCACGCTAGGCCGACGCTCTACCGCTGAGCCAACCGGCCAGGGCCAGTCTAGGGGTTTTTATAGTGTAGCAAGCAAGCGGTTCATACAGAAGCGAATTTTTGCGTTTAGCAATTGGCTAGGGAGGTCGTGCGCAGTTACAGGGGGGGTATTACTCAGTGGAGAATTTCAAACATAAACTTCTAATAAGGGTCTCTGACTCAATGCAGGATGTTGCTGAACTCTTTGTTCTCAGCGTCACAGGGACCTTGTACACTCTTGGCAGCCCCAGCATGTCAGTACTCCCTGAATCTAACAACATACACCTAAATTTGTTTATAAGAGCATTATTTATAATATCAACTTTGTTAATTGGCCTGAAAGCCTGTCTGGTAAAATCATGCAAAATCACTCACCTGTCCCGTTGAATGAAACACAGAACAAATTGAGAAATAGACAGGTTTTCAGTCTCTGATTCTAAATCCCAATTCCCAGGCCTGTCTACCCTGATATAAAAGGACTAGTAGTTATAGTAATGTTTTCTTCCATATGGTTTCGATAATCCAATTACACAATTATAGTCTTAAAAATACAGAAACATTAGCACCCAACCTTTTCTTCCTTCCTGATCCTCCCTCTTTCTATTCCTACATTCCACCAAATAGGAGGCTGACACGGATGCTCCTATGTGTATAGATGATCCCTCATATTATATTTTCTTACTTCCTAAAATGGTATTAAGCCTCTCCTGTTCTAGATGAAATGGCTGCAGCTTCTGAGTAGGAATGAGGTAGAGATTATACTCTATTAAATATTTCCAAATTTTTACTTGCATTGCACTCACTTTAAGGAACATTATAGCAAGTAGCACGGCTATTATCGAGAGTGAGCAGAGTACTGCCTATATCCAGTGTAAGAATGACAATCCAAAAGGGCAAAGGGAATGGACAGGTGGGGTCTATTGTTTGCCTTTCCTATGTGTTTCTCAGAATGAGTAATCAATCTTGATTGCTAAGGTACTGTTCTATTTCTTGCAACTATTACAAAAGTTACCATGGTAACTTCTACCCCAGAATAATTGAGCTGTTATCTGAAAACTTTGTTTCTTATAAATGTGGAGAAGAGAAAGAATTGTGGTTTTATCTAAATATTCTCTATTATTTGTGACTTTGAAATAAAGAGAGTATCGGAAATTATGGGTTTATTCAATAATATTAGCAGATACACTTTCATGATCATAATCCTCATTATGAGAAAAACATATTTTAGTAAAGTGAGGTTGGTATATTGTACTGTTAAAATTGATTGATAGAAAATAATATATTCTTATATTCTTTGTTGAGATATTCTTTTAAAATGTCAGAACATAATACTGACAGCCTAGTAAAGAGATAAACTTCCTAGTATAAACTATACGTATGATTGATTATTATGCTCAGGTGCCATTATTATTGTGAAACATACCATATCACTTGTGCCTTTTTTTTTTTTTTTTTTTTTTTTTTTTTTTTTTACAGGGACAGAGAGTCAGAGAGAGGGATAGACAGACAGGAACTGAGGGAGATGAGAAGCATCAATCATCAGTTTTTCGTTGCGACACCTTAGTTGTTCATTGATTGCTCTCTCATACGTGCCTTGACTGCGGGCCTTCAGCAGACCGAGTAACCCCTTGCTTGAGCCAGTGACCTTGGGTCCAAGCTGGTGAGCTTTTTGCTCAAGCCAGATGAGCCCGCGCTCAAGCTGGCGACCTCAGGGTCTCGAACCTGGGTCTTCCGCATCCCAGTCCAACGCTCTATCCACTGAGCCACCGCCTGGTCAGGCTCACTTGTGCCTTTTATCATGGGGACAAAAAGAGGTTTTATGAAAACTAACCTCACAGAGTGATCTGATCATAAATTCCTAACTGGGCTGGTCAAGGTAGGTAGTCATGTTCCAGACATATAACTTCTTTAGTAAAAGGCTTATCTTGGCCTTAAGCAAGCCCTGTGCATCTAGGTTAACTCACATTTGAAATAAACTCTCAATAGAGCACACAATCTCAACTATTTTGTAATGCAATCTATTTTGCTTTTCCTCACCTCCATGTAATTCTCCTTATATCTCCTCTTTAATTCCAAATGCATAAAAGAAACTCCAACACTGTTATTCTTCAGAGTTTTTGAAATCTTGCTCTTCAGCATACATTGTCAGTTTGGCTTAAATAAACTCATAAACATTCCTTACAAGTTTGAATGTTTCTTTTTTTATATATATATTTTTCTGAAGCTGGAAACAGGGAGAGACAGTCAGACAGACTCCCGCATGCGCCTGACCAGAATCCACCCGGCACGCCCACCAGGGGCGACGCTCTGCCCACCAGGGGGCGATGCTCTGCCCCTCCGGGGCATCGCTCTGCCACGACCAGAGCCACTCTAGCGCCTGGGGCAGAGGCCAAGGAGCCAGCGCCCGGGCCATCTTTGCTCCAATGGAGCCTTGGCTGCGGGAGGGGAAGAGAAAGACAGAGAGGAAGGGGGGGGGTGGAGAAGCAAATGGGCACTTCTCCTATGTGCCCTGGCCGGGAATCGAACCCGGGTCTCCCGCACGCCAGGCCGACGCTCTACCGCTGAGCCAACCGGCCATGGCCTAGTTTGAATGTTTCTTAAGATCAACAAGCACTAAGGGTGAGGCTTGAATTACTGACTGGATTTTATTACATTCATATTATTGCCCTGCAAAAAATATATATTTTTACCTCTATTAATGACAGTAACCTAGTCACTGAAAAGAAACAACTACTTTTCTTGTTTTTTGTTTATTTTTTTGCATTTTTCTGAAGCTGGAAACAGGGAGAGACAGTCAGACAGACTCCCGCATGCGCCCGACCGGAATCCACCCAGCACGCCCACCATGGGGCGACGCTCTGCCCACCAGGGGGCGATGCTCTGCCCATCCTGGGCATCGCCATGTTGCGACCAGAGCCACTCTAGCGCCTGGGTCAGAGGCCACAGAGCCATCCCCAGCGCCCGGGCCATCTTTGCTCCAATGGAGCCTTGGCTGCGGGAGGGGAAGAGAGAGACAGAGAGGAAGGCGCGGCGGAGGGGTGGAGAAGCAAATGGGCGCTTCTCCTATGTGCCCTGGCCAGGAATCGAACCCGGGTCCTCCACACGCTAGGCCGACGCTCTACCGCTGAGCCAACTGGCCAGGGCCTCTTGTTTTGTTTTGTTTTGTTTTGTTTTTTTTAATTTTTATTTTTTTTGAGCCAGTTTGATCTGGCAATAAAATTTAAATCTTTTTAACTGTCTCCATTTTCATTTGAATTGGTGACACAGCAAGGGCTTGTTTTGTTGTTGTGAGAGTACATTATTAAGGTGCCTGAGGGTAAGTACATGTTCATGCAAGTTCTTCATGCATAAAAGGTAAGCCAATTTTTAAACATCACATTTGTATATTTTCAGATAATATCCACAATATATAAATAATTTTCCTTAAACTCCAGACACTAATTCAGATGAAGTATCTCTAAATAGGTCTGATATTAAAAAGTACAATATATACATTATTTTACTATGTTTCTATATTCATAAAGTATTCTTATGGTACTGAGGAGCCACTGCGCCACCTCACCCGCAGGTGTTGTAAAGTACCAAAAGCTACAGAATCAATATTCATATTTTAAGCGGCTTGAAGAGCATTTTACTAATTTGGGTTAAGGTGTGCAGAGAAATTGTGAGAAATAGTCTCTATACTGTGTGATTGGCATAAAACCAGGATGGCCCTTGGTATTGTATTGTAAATACAAAGGGGAGGAAAACATGGATTCCCAGACATTCCACCAACCCTATGGGGGAAAAGGGTAAATGGCTAGCCAGGTGCAGGGAGAGAAAAGCCAAAATAAACTTTTTCTTATAGCAATGAGCCATTTGCGGGCATTTGTAACACATTTGAGTCTGGACAGAGATAGCAGATAAACACTAGATAATATAGGAATGCCTTTTAATATGTAGAGAGACATCTTTCTACCATTGTGTTGGCTTGTAAATTTTGTTTTCTCCAAAATGATGTATGGCTTGCAAATTGAACATGGTCCTATCATGTTAAAGGACATATGACTATAACCAATAGTGGTAATTGCAATTTTTTACTTCTGTACTTCACACTTACAAAACTATAAAAACTAGGTAGAACAAAGGGCCGGCGCACTCTCCCTCAGATTTCTGTCGGAGTTGCCGCCGCTTGGCCAAACTAGACAATAAAGTTCTGGTGTGTAATCAACGGACTTTGTTTGCGTCTTTCATGTTTCGGATCCCTCCAGATTAGACTTAACAGTACTTATTTTCAGACTCACAATTGGACCTTAATTTCTGGTTGAAAGAGAATTTTCTTTTCTGATTTTGTAATTACAGTTTCATTTTATTATGATCAGAAAATATTTGTAACATTAATACTTACAATAAAATAGAATATTCAGGAAGTCTGAAAACACAAGGAAAATGGGGTTTAAAAAGAAGTTTATCCTATGGTTCCCAACTTTCTGGACTCCTTGTACATGTCACAACCCATACGTGAAAATCTGCCCTCTAGACTCTTAGCTTATTCACTTACAGTTGTAAACGCCTACCTCTGAGAATAATTATAGGAATCACTTAAATTTAGACCACTGGGATCATCTATCTGGCAACCTCTGCACTCAGGGATAATGCTATATGGCCAAGGCTTAATTCTTATTGATTTTTAAAGAGACAGAGAGAGGAGAGAGAGAGAATGTGGAAGGAAAGTTTTTGTTGTTCCACTCAGTTGTGCATTTTTTGGTTACTTCCCCTGTATTTCCTGACTGGGGATCGAACATACAACCTTGTTGTTTTAGGGCAATGCTCTCTCTCTCTTTTATTGTTTTGTTTTGTTTTGTTTTGTTAAGTGAGAGGCAGGGAGGCAGGGAGGCAGAGAGACAAACTCCCACATGCGCCTGGACAGGATTCAGACAAGCTCCCTACAGGGCAATGTTCTGCCATCTGTAGCACTGCTCTGTTGCTCAGCAACAGAGCTATGAGCTATTTCAGTGCTTGAGGGGAGGCCATAGAGCCATCCTCAGCTCTTGGGGCCAACTTGCTTGAACCATTCAAGCCATGTCTGTGGGAGAAGAGAGAGAAGAGAGCGAAAGAGAGAGAGAAAGAGGAGTGGGAGGGGAGCAGATGGTCGTTTCTCCTGTATGCCTTGACTGAGACAGATTAAGGTCAGTTGAGGCCCTGGGCTCAGAAGAAAATATTGGGCCCCTTAAAAAAAGAGGCAGGGAAAATAAAAATACATGTTAACCTTTTTTTTTTTTTTTTTGTATTTTTCCAAAGTGAGTAGTGGGGGAAGGCAGACAGATAGATTCCCATATGCACTCAACCGGGATCCACCTGGCATGCCCACCAGGGGGTGATGCTCTGCCAATCTGGGGCATTGCCCTGCTGTGACCTGAGCCATTTACTCAGAGCCTGAGGCGGAGGCCATGGAGTCATCCTCAGTGCCCAGGCCAACTTTGCTCCAATGGAGCCTTGGGTGCAGGAGGGAAAGAGAGAGGTACAGAGGAAATAGAGGGGGAAGGGTGGAGAAGTAGATGGGTGCTTCTCCTGTGTGCCCTGGCCAGGAATCAAACCTGGGCATTCCACATGCTGGACCGACGCTCTACCGCTGAGCCAACCAGCCAGGGCCCATATTAACCATATTTTTATATAAAAAAGTATTATGTACTATTAATATTAAAATTGCACATATGAAACCAAATTTGGTATCATTAGAAAAAAGTGTAAAGTTGGGGTTTTGTGGGGCCCTTTGGAAGTCAAGGCCCAGGGCACATGCCCCGTGCACTCAGTGTTAAATCTGCCTCTGCCTGGACTGGGAATCAAATCCAGAACTTTCATACTCACAATTGATGCTCTACTTCTGAGCCAACCAGCCAAGTCCTGGGACAATGCTCTTAATCCACTAAGTAACCGGCCAGAACCAGTAGTAGACTTATATAAGTATTTTATACTGTGCTTAATATTAGATATACTAGAGCAGAGGAAGCAAATGATGACAAACATAGGAGGGATTTTGAATCTCAAAAAGATTTTACAGGGTGGGGTCAAAGTAGGTTTGCAGTTGTATGTGAAACAGAATTTATTCTTGCATTCGTATTTATTAATTATTGTATTATTTTTCCAAATGAACTGTAAACCTACTTTTGCCCCATCATGTTTACATGCACTTTTATAGAAAAAGGGACAAAAAGACTTAATAAATACATATAGATATTAGAATTATTAGCCATCATATAGAAAATAAAAATAAATGGTAAATGCCAAAAATGGAATTGGTAGCATGTCAGAAATTTTATTCTCTTTGCCCATTTAATACAATTGATTGTGGAATTGTTCAGTATATATTACTTTGCAAAATACATGCTATAATCCAATATGTGCTAGTTTAACAAAGACCAATTTCAGGGAAATGTGGGAGAGAGGTGACTGCAGGGGAGAGGAATAACAATCTGTACTATTAAAATTCTGCAGAGTCTACACTCTTTTGCATTAAGCATGTGTACAAGGATGTTATATGTGGGATGTAATAAAGTTGGATAGAGTGTATGGCAACATCTGGGATTAATTTATTCTGCCTTCTCCTCAGGAAGGTGGTGGATAGTATGAAAAGGGGTTGTCAGCTCATATTGGTGCTATGGCAGTAGAGTAGGTGGTAGATATGCATAAAAATGGTGGGTACTGTGGCTGCTAAAATAAGTGTATTCCCTCAGTAGAGTCTAACCTGCTTTACTTCCTATCTTTTAGGGGCTAAAAAACAGTCTGTTAGTTGACAAAGTTGTCTTCATGCCAAAATGTTTTTCCTTCTGGCATCTAAATGTTGCCTTTTTGATTTTCTTGTCCTTCCTCCTCTTCCCACTTTTTGTGCTTCAGACAGGCCATGGCACGATGGAAAACATGGCAGCTGAAGCCTTCAGTGACCCCGTGCTCCACATGCTCCTGCAGGACTTGTAAGCTGGGGAACACCCGGCAGCAGGCCATGCACCTGTAGCCACTGTCCAGGGCCACCAGCCACTCAGGTGTCTTGGCCCTGGGATACTCGTCCAGACCTGGAAGCTCTGCTAGACTGTCAGCCTTCTTATTTTTCCCTTGTGCTCTGGTGTCTAAGCTGGGCTCGTGGTCAGTTAGGTGTGTCTTCTGAGACATGGGGGAGGTGGGGATGTTTTTATGGACCTTTTCAATGTAGGTCATTTCCTCTATTTTTATCTTTTTTGAAGGAGGCTCCAATTCTTCCTCTGTATCCCATAAAACAGCCACACCCCTTTTCATTTGCACATGCATGTAGAAAATTTTCATGACCCTTTCTTCTTTCTCATGTGCTGAGGACATAAAGGGCTTATTATTATTTACTGAATTGAATGGTAAGGAAGCATGTGAACAAGGGGAGGAACTCTCTGATTGATCCAACTCTTGGGATACAGGCATCTCCAGAATTCCTAGGAAAGAAAAGTTCAAATATAAGAAAACTAAATTATGTGTGTGAAGTATGTGGGAATTAATATGGTCAAGCTCCATGTGAGCATGTGGAATGAAAATTCAGAATTCTGCATGTGAAATGCTTTATATGAGGTGTTCACATGCTATAACTATATGGGGATGAGAATGTGGCTTTGTATGTATGTTCTTATGGTGAATCTATGTTCTGGGACATATCTGGTGAGTGGTTTGATTTGGTCAAAGGGGGTGGCGAATGAGTGCATGCATGTTTCTTAGCGGTGTGGCACCACATGTGCCCGGGCAGCAATGGAACTTGTTCTCAGAGTGAGATGGTAAGACTCAGAGTGTTGAAGGACGGCGTGTAGCTCTCAGAATGAGCATCTCTATGAAGTTCTAAGGCTTTGAGGCTGAAGGGATGTATGAATTAGACAGACAACAGATACATGTTCATTTCTTTAAGGCATATGAGTTTTCTAGACTTTGATCTAGATGGAGATAATTAAAACAGGTTATATGTATGAGTGGATGTCAATATTTAACGATATTAGTGTGTAAATGGGGAGTCTGAAAATGATCACAGGATGAATGAAGGTAAGAGTGCACCTAGGTGATGCTACTGGAGAAGGGGAAGGGTAGATGGGGAAGGAAGGTTTGTGTATTTGAGAGAAAACATGAAAAGAAGGAGAAACTGGGCCATACCTGATTTAAAGAGTACAGACGTGTGAGTGTGTGTGAGGATGTAAGTTTGTGCTCATATGAGAGGGTAGGTTCTGTTTACACTCCCACTCACATATCAGCACAGGCCACCACATCACTCACAGCTGTCCCAATGTTGCTATGTTGAAAATTTGTGCTGAAGCACCTTGCCCTGTCCTTGAAGGCATACTCCTCTGTGTCCCTCTGCAGAAGCTGTAGTACTAGTCTGTCACCCTGTAGCCCTACCGGTTTTTTGGGGTTTTGTTAGGTGAGAGGAGGGGAGATAGTGAGACAGACTCTTGAATGCACCCCAATTGGGATCCACCCATCAACCCTGTCTTGGGTTGATGCTCGAATACCAAGCTATTTTTAGCACCTGAGGCTGATGCACTCCAAGGAGCTATCCTCAGTGTCCAGGGCCATGCTCAAACCAATTGAGCCACTGATTGCAGGAGGGGAAGATGGAGAGAAGGGGAAGAGGGAAGGGGAGAGATGTAGATGGTCTATTCTCCTGTGTAACCTGACTGGGAATCAAATCTGGGACTTCCACACACTGGGTGAACTCTCTATCCACATAGCCACTGGCCAGAGCAACCCTTCCTTGTTTATTTTTGTTTGTTGTTGTTTTGTATTTTTCCAAAGTGAGAAGGGGGAGGAGGCAGACAGACAGACTCCCACATGTGCCCGACTGGGACCCACCCAGCATGCCCACAGGGGGTGATGCTCGACCCCTCTGGGACATTGCTCCACTGCAATTGGAGCAGTTCTAGTGCCTGAGGCAGAGGCCATGGAGCCATTCTCAGCACCTGGGCCAACTCTGATGCAATGGGGCTTTGGCTGCAGGAGGGAAAGAGAAAGAAAGAAAAGGAGAGGGGGAAGGGTGGAGAAGCAGATGGGCCCTTGCTGGGAATCAAACCTGGGACTTCCACATGCCAGGCCGATGCTCTACCACTGAGCCAACCGGCCAGGACCCCTTCCCTGTTTTTGACAAGACAGTGAAATCAGTAGAGACTGGTTTACCAGGTCAGTTACATCCCTGGTCCAAGCTTGATCCCACCTGTGTATATTCCTTACCATCCTCATCAGGACGAGGAAGCTTGGATGTAGAGGAGAAATATTCTGTTGGGGAGGAGTTTTCTTCTGCTGTCTGACTAGAAGCTGGGACCTCCACCTCTGACTCAGGTGGAGGGGCTTCCTCTTGAGTGTTCCAGAGTTCTACTGAATGGAAATAAAAAGGAATGTTGATGTGAGGCATTTTTTGTGGTCTGTGTCAATTCAAAAAATAGATGTTGCATGAATATTATATGTCATGCATCATTACCACACATGAAATTTGCTCTCAAAAAAATTAAGGTGACTTTCCCATTTAAAATTCCATTTAGTTCAAAATATAAGTAAACTCATTAAACCTGCATGTTTGATTGATGTCAGTGAGATTGGGTATCAATACAGAGTGTCTAAAACTTAGAACCATGGCTGAAAGACAGTATGCAGGAACTAAATGTTAAAAAACAACTCAATTTTCTCATGAAAAATTGTACAATTAAGGGACACACGGTACAAGTTTTACGAAGAATTCTTCCTATATTTCTATCTATTTATATTGATATTTATGTTGATGTAGATAATATAAAGACAGATGTAAAAAGATAATTTTTCATTGTTGAAGAAATTATTCATTATTATTATATCACTGTCCCTGTTTCAATGTTAACTAAGCTCACAGTTCGTTATTGAAATGTTTGAGTCTCATTATCTCTCATGAATATGTCTGATGTATGCATTATTCACATTTGTATGAAAATGGTGTGGTGAATGTAATGTGCTTGGTGTTTAAGTTCATAACATGTTGGTTAAAACTGGGTAAGGCTTAATGTGTGCTTGATTTAGCATTCGCAAATCTGAAAACGGGATGAGTTTTGTGTGACTGAGGATGGTATATGTTCATTGTGTCTGTGTGTTACTTCAGCACATATTTAAGTGTGTAGACTATATTTTCTATACCTATGAAATTGTGTGTACTAGTTTTATGTACTATGAGGCTTAGACATGTAATGTCATTACTGAGAATATTCTCTTTGATACCAGAGGAATTAGTGTATTTGTGAAAAGTGAGGGAATAATTAAAGAACGTGAGGATGTGAAGATCAGATTATACGGAAGAATACATAGTCTTTAAAAAGAGTATGATAGATTATGTGTATAGTAACATGTGATTGCATTAGAAAATAAAAGTATGAAAGATTGAGTTCTGAAGGGTTTAAGATAGAATATAAAGACTAAAGCTTCGCAATCCAATTCTTAAGCATTCACCAAACAGAAATATGTCTACATTTCAAAATACATGTAATAAAATATTAAGAACATCTCCTTTTCAAGTAGTCCCAGACTTCAAGCAACTCAAATGCTCAGAAAAGTATAATCAATAAATAAATGATATTCATGGAGTGGTATGCATGTATCAAAAATGAACAAACTAAAGTCACATGCAACATGGATTTATTACACAAATATAATAATGAGTGAAAGGAACCAGACACAAAGTTTAAAGTGTGCCCTTCAGTTTCATAAAACTTAAAAACAGGGATAACTCATCCAGTGTCCTAGGAGTCAGAGAAATTATAACTCTGTATGGTAGGGACAAAGAGAGAGCATAGAGAATTTCGATGCATGTAGAAGATTATAAAGAAATGAATTATGTGAGTTCTGATAGGTCTTTTGAAGAATTAATGTGAATATGAAAATATAGGGGTGTGACAGGGTCTTTGACTGGGTATTTCTGCTCTCTCTCAAGTTCATGAAATTTTAAATGCACAGTAATATTTATTATATCAACAAATATCATGGGTGACTGGGTTTGCATATAGAAGGCTCTTTGTAAATGGAAGAAAGACCACTGTCTCCTTTCTACCTAGACATATAACTATATTATATTTATCAGCTTCCCTTGAAGGTATGCTGACCATGAGACTGCATTTCTAAAATGGAAAAAGAATAGAAATGACATGAACCACTCCTAGGCATCACCATACAAACCTACTATGTGCCCCTCTGTGCTCTTACCCTTCTTAACTGACTGGGATACAAGCATCTCAAGAGTTCCAAGACAGGAAACATCATGATGTAATAAATTGGTTCCTAGGAAAGAAAATTTCAAACATAAGAAAACTAGAAGAAGTGTGAGCAGAATGTAAGAGTTAAGATGCCCATGACCTATCTGAGCATATAGAGTGAAAGTTCATCTATATGTGATATATCATAATTCTTCATGTGAAATACTTTATATGATGTGTTCACATGTGTTCTATATGGGGATGAGGATGTGGCCTTGTATGTATGTTCTTGTGGTGTATCTATGTTCTGGGTCATATCTGGTGAGTGGTTTGATTTGGTCAAAGGGGGTGGCGAATGAGTACATGCATGTTTCTTAGCGGTGTGGCAGGCACCACATGTGCCCGGTGCAGGAATGGGACCTGTTCTCAGAATGAGATGGTAAGACTCAGAGTGTTGAAGGACAGTGTGTAGCTCTCAGAACGAGCATCTCTGTGAAGTTCTAAGGCTTTGTGGCTGAAGGAACATATGGATTATACAGATAACAGATACATGTTCATTTCTTTAGGGCATATGAGTTTTCTAGACTTTGGCCTAGACCAGTGGTCGGCAAACTCATTAGTCAACAGAGCCAAATATCAATAGTACAATGATTGAAATTTCTTTTGAGAGCCAAAAGTTTTAAACTTAAACTATGTATATAGGTAGGTACATTGTTATTAACTTAATTAGGGTACTCCTAAGCTGGCCTTTGCTAATCATTTGGTATTTTGTAGAAGAGCCACATCCAAGGGTCCAAAGAGCCGCATGTGGCTCGCGAGCCGCAGTTTGCCAATCACTGGCCTAGACAGAGGTAATTAAAACAGGTTATATGTATGAGGGGATGTCAATATTTAATTATATTAGTGTGTAAATGGGGAGTCTGAAAATGATCACGTGATGAATGAAGGTAAGGGTGCACCTAGGTGATGCTACTGGAGAAGGGGAAGGGTAAATGGGGGAAAGGAAGGCTTGTGCATTTGGGTGAAAGTGTGTAAAGATGGAGAAATAGTACATACCTGGTTGAAGGAAGACAGGTGTGTGTGTGTGTGTGTGTGTGTGTGTGAAAGAGAGAGAGAGAGAGTGAGTTTGTGCTCAGTTGAGAGAGCAGGTTCTAATTACACTCCCAGTCATATATCAGCACAATCCCCCACAGCACCCACAGCTGTCCTAGTGTTCCTATGCTGAAAATTTGTGCTGAGGTACATCCCTGTGTGTCTCTCTGAAGAAGCTTTAGTACTAGTCTGTCTCTCTGAAGAAGCCTCAGTACTAATCCGTCTGCCCTGTAGCCTTTTCCTGTGTCTGAGGGAAGTGACATCAGTAGAGACTGAACTGAGCAGCTCAGCTGCATCTCTTCTCCAAGCTCAGATCCCACCTGTGCGTGTTCCTTACCATCCTCATCAAGATGGGGATGCTTGGGTGCAGAGGAGACACAAGAGAAATATTCTCTTGAGGAAGAGTTTTCTTCTGCTATTTGTCTAAGGGCTGGGACCTCCACCCCTGACTCGAGCTGAGGGGTATCCACTTGAGTGTTCCAGAGTTCTGGAGAATGGAATGAAAAAAGACATTGAGAGAAGCATTTTCTGCAGTCTTTGTCAATTCAAAAAATACATGTTGAGTGAATATTATATGTCAGTCATCGTTACCACACAAGACACTTGCTCTCATAGAAATAAGGTGAATTTCCCACTTAAAATTCCACTTAATCCAAAATATAAACACTAAAATTGTATGTTTAATGGATGTCAGTGGGATTAGCTATCTTCTCTGTGATACTTCTAGAGATCAATTCAGATGATCAAAAATTTAGAACCATGCCTGAAAGACAGTATGCAGGACTTAAAAGTAGATATCAACTCAATTTCCTCATGAAAAACTGTATAATTTGGAGATATCTAGTTAAAGTTTTATAATTCTGCATGTATATCTATTTACGTTTATATCTATATTGAAATAGATATTTATATAGAGATATAAAGAGATAACTTTTTATTTTTGTTGATATTAACTATTCATGGTAATTATATCACTGTCCCTGTTTCAACCTTAAGCAAGCTCACAGCTCATTATTAAAATATTAAGAGTCTCATCATCTCTCATGAATGTGTCTGGTATATGTATTATTCATATTTGCAGCAAAATGGTGAGTGACTGCAATGTGCTTGGTGTTTTCAGTTTATAATGTGTTGATTAAAACTGGGTTAAGGCTTAATGTGTGATTGAGTTGGTATTCATGAATCTGAAAATGGGATCAGACTGAGGGTGGCATGTGTGTTTTGTGTCTCTGTGTTAGTTCCACACACATTTATGTGTGTAGATTACATTTCCTATATCTATGGAGTTGTGCATTTTATAAATTATGTGGTTTAGAGGTGGATTGTTATTACTGAGAATATTCTCTTTGAGACCAGTGGAATTAGTGTATTTCTAAAATGTGAATAAATAATTAAAGAATGTGAAGATGTGAAAATCAAGGATTATAAGACAGAGTATATGGGCTTTGGGAGAAAAAGGACCTGTGTGTGGAGCAAAGTAAATGAGAGTGCCCAGAAGGGTGTGTAAAATTAAGTGTACAGTAACACAGTAACACATGATTGCATTAGAAAATAAAAGTATACAAGATTGAGTTCTGAAGGAGTTAAGATAGGATATGAAAACTAAGGCCTAGCAATCTAACTCTTAAGCATTCACCAAACAGAAATGTGTCCATATTGAAAAATGCATGTAATAGAATGTTAAGAACATCTCCTTTTCAAGTAGTCCCAGACTGAATGTGACACACATGTGCAGGAAAGTATAATCAATAAAGAAAGGATATTCATTTAATGATATACTTTATATCAAAAATGAACAAACTAAGGTCACATGCAACATAGATATATTACACAAATATAAAGATGAATGAAAGAAACCAGACACAAAATGTATATTGTGTCCTTCTATTTCCATAACATTTAAAAACAGGGATAACTCCTGACCAGGCGATGGCAAATTGAATAGAGCATTGGCCTGGGGCACTGAGGGACCCAGGTTTGAAACCTGAAGGTCGCTGGCTTGAGCGTGGGATCATAGATATAACCCTATGGTCACTGGTATAAGCCCAATGGTCACTGGCTTGAAGCCCAGGATTGCTGTTTAGAGTAAGGGGTCACTGGCTTGGCTGGAGCACCCTAGTCAAGGCACATAGAAGAAATCAATGAACAACTAAGGTGATGCAAATATGAGTTTATGCATCTCATCTCCTTTCCTGTCTGTCGGTCCCTCTCTCTATTTCTCTCTCTCTCACTACAAAAATAAAAAAGAAGCCTGACCAGGTGTGGCATAGTGGATAAAATATCGGACTGAAATGCAGAGGACCCTGGTTCAAAACCCCAAGGTCGCTGGCTTGAGCACAGGCGGGGTTGCTGGCTTGAGTGTGGGATCATAGACATGACCCCATGGTCAATGGCTTGAGCCCCAAAGGTCGCTGGTTTGAAAACCAAGGTTGTGGCTAAAGCCCAAGTTTGCTGGCTTGAGCAAGGGGTCACTCACTCTGCTGTAGCCCCACAGTCAAGGCACATATGAGAAAGCAATCAGTGAACAACTAAGGAGACTAAGGAGCCAAAATGAAGAATTGATGCTTCTCATCTCTCTCCCGTCTTGTCTGTCCTTATCTATCCCTCTCTCTGTCTCTTTCTCTGTCCTTGTCACTAAATAAATAATAAAAACAAGGATAACTAATTTAAGGGCATAGGAGTCCAAAAATTATAATTCTTCATATGGTAGGGACAAAAATAAAGCGTGGAGAATTTAGATGCATGTGGAAGATTACAAAGAAATGAATGAGGAGGATAGTGAGTGCTGATGGTTATGGTGAGGGATGGATGTGAATATGAAAATATTGGCTATTAAATTGTATAGATGGGATGAGGTCTTCAACTGGGCATCTCTGTGCTCCATCTCAAGTTCAGTTCTTGTTGATCTTATTACTTTGGGCCTGTTTTAAGTTGTCAATGCCTTTATATCATCCTGGTAATATAATGTCCTTCTCTGTCTTATACTAACATCTTCTTCCCTGTTTCTCTGATAAAATTCTATTTTACTCAGTCCTTGTCCCATTATTTCCTCAAATATAACACTGTTCTCTGATCTCCTGGGGCCTTCTCCAGTCCTGTAAATGTCTTCCCTTCGGAATTTATTGCTTCCACTGCTGATCACATGGAAGAAGATGCAGAAGCATCTGAAGTTCTTTTGTCCTGGGCAGCCTTACACCAACTGATGGACAGAATCACTCAGCCCGTCTCTGCACTCTGTCTAGATCCCAACCTCCCTTTGCATCCTATTCAGTAGTTCCTCCTTACCAGCACCTGTTAGCTTGTCTTTAGAAGAAATCTAGATTAAGTCATCTGAAAGAGAAGCCTTCTTTGCTTTCCAGCCTTGAATTAGGGCCACTGCCTTGTGCCTATGCTAGGATATGGTTTATGGTTGTTATTTGTATATTTATCCATCCATTAAACAAACAATAGGAGTCTAGTATGTGACATGCTGAGTGAACACACACGGCCTCCATCTTCATGGACAGTGTACTATGGTTACTATGGAACTTTTAAATGCATAGTAATTAATATTCATTATGTCAATAAAAATCATGGGTGACCAGATTTGCACAAAGAAAGTTTCTATAAATTGAAGAGAGGTTGCTGTCTCCTTTCTACCTGGACATACAACTATGTTATATTTATCAGTTTCTCTATAGGTAATTCTGAACACGCAGTTACATTTATACAATGAAAATGAATATAAATGGCAAGTGCCACTTTCAGTTATAACCACACAAACCTTCTACGTGCCCCTCCATGCTCTTCTCTTTTGTAACTGACATCTCAAGGGTTCCAAGACAGGAAACATTTTGATGTAATTGATGACTTCCTAGGAAAGAAATTTGCAAACATAAGAAAACTATATGAGGTCTGTAGGAGTTATAATGACTGGACCCTATGTGAGAAAGTGGAGGGAAAGTACATCTTCTGTGTGTGGTATGCTTTATTTGAGGTGTTTACATGGTACAACCATGGGAATGAGGATGTAGCTTTGTGTGTGTTCTAGTGGAGTTGTGTGTACGTTTTGGAACATAGGTGGTGAGTCTTCTTGATGTTATTAAAAAGGATGACAACTGAGTGTACATGTTTGTTAGTGGTGTAACAGCACATGTGAGCAGTGCTGGAGTGGGGTCTTTTTTCACTGTGAAACAGTAAGACTTGGAGTGTAGCTCTTGGAATGAGCATCTGTATGAAAGTCTGAGGCTCTGTGGCTGATGGGCATACTGATTAGAAATACAACAGATACAAGTCTATTTCATTCAGGGCATGTGAGTTCTCTAGTGTAGCCTAGAAGGAGGGGTTTAAAACAGGTTAGCTGTGTAAGGGGATGTGAATTTTTTTATGATATTAGTGTGTAAATGGGGAGTCTGAAAATGATTGTGTGAAAGAATGAAGGTAAGGGTGTACATGTGTGATGCTGCTAGAGAAGGGGGAAGGGTAGGTGGGGAATATAGGCTTGTGTATTTCAGAGAAAAGGTGAAAGGCGGGGAAATGGGGCCATTCCTGTTCGAAGGAGGACTGGTATGTGAGTGTGTGTGAGGATGTGAGTTTGTGCTCATCTGAGGGGGCAGGTCCGATTGCCCTCCCACTCATATATTGGCACAGTCCACCTCGGCACCCACAGCTGTCCCAGAGATCTTATGTTGGAAACTTGTGCTGAGGCACCTTGCCTTGTCCTTGAAGTCACAATCCCTATGTGTCCCTCAGCAGAAGCTTTAGTACCGGTCTCTGAGCCCTTTAGCCTTTTCCTGTGTGTGAAGGAACAGTGAAGTCAGGAGAGACTGGGCTGAGCAGTTCAGCAGCATCTCTTGTCCAAGCTCAGATCCCACCTGTGTGTGTTCCTTACCGTCCTCATCAGGACAAGGAAGTTTGGATGCAGAGGAGACACAAGAGAAATATTCTGTTGGAGAGGAGTTTTCTCCTGCTGTCTGACTAGCGACTGGAACCTCCACCCCTGACTCCAGCTGAGGGTCATCCATGTTCCAGAGTTCTGGGGAATGGCATAAAAAAAGGCATTGAGATGAGACATTTTCTGTGGTCTGTGTCAATTCCAAAAATACATGTTGAATGGACATATGTAAGGCATCATTATCACACACGGAACTTGTTCTCAGAAATTAAGGTGAATTTCCCATTTAAAACTTTATTTACTCAAAAATATAAGTAAACACTAATATTGTGTATTTGGCAGATATTGGTATACTGTAGGTGATATTTCTAAAGATCAATAAAGATGATAAAAACCTTAGAACTATGCCTGAAAGGCAGTATGTGGGACCTAAAAGATGGATATCAATCAATTTTGCTCATAAAAAATTGTACAATTCAGAGATATATGGTAAAGGTTTTACAAAGAATTTTGCATGTATATCTATCTATTTATATTGACATTTATATTAATATAGATTTTTATAGACAGATGTAAAAAGATACAGTTTCATTTCTGAAGAAATTAACCATTCGTTATTATTATATCATTGTCTTTGTTTCAATGTTAACCAAGCTTACAGCTCATTATTAAAATATTTAAGATACTCATCATCTCTCATGAATGTATCTGGTGTATGTATTATTCACATTTGTAGCAAAAGGGTAAGGTGAATGTAATGTGCTTGATGTTTAAGTTCATAATGTGTTGGTTAAAACTAGGTTTAACGTCCAATGTGTGAATGATTTGGTGCTTGTGAATCTGAAAATGCAATGTTTTGTGTGACTGAGGATGACATGTATGTTTTGTGTCTCTGTGTTAGTTCCACACATATTTATATGTATCAATTGCATTTCCTATAACTATGGAGTTGTGTGTATTTTATATATTGTGCGATTTAGATGTAGATTGTTATTGCTGAGAATATTCTCTTTGAGACCAATGGAATTATTGTATTTGTAAAATATGAGGGAATAATGAAAGAACGTGAGGATGTGAAAATCAAGGATAAGGAAGAATACATGGGCTTTGAGAAAAAAAATGACACTTTGTAAAGAACCAAAGTAAATGAGAGTGCTAAGAAGAGTGTGTTAAGGTTATGTGGTCAGTAACACCTGACTGCATTAGAAAATAAAAGTATGAAAGATTGAGTTCTGAAGGGGTTAAGATAGAATATGGAAACTAAGGCCTAGCAATCCTTAAGCATTCACCAAACAGAAATATGTCTATATTGCAAAATGCATGTATTAGAATGTTAAAAACATCTCCTTTTCAAGTAGTCCCAGACTGAATGTAACTCACATGTGCAAAAAAGTATAATCAATAAAGAGATGGTATTCATGATAGTATACATATATCAAAAATGAACAAACTTAAGTCACATGCAACATGGATATATTACACAAATATAATGATGAGTGAAAGGAACCAGACATAAAGTATATATTGTGCCATTCTATTACCATAATGTTTAAAAATAGGAATGACAAATCTAGGGTCTTAAGAGTCTATGAAATTATAACTCATTTTATGGTAGGGACAAGAATATACCACCGAGAAATTAGATGCATGTAGGAAACCTTAAGGAAATGAATGAGGAAGACAGTGAGTGCCGATGGGGGTGATGAGGGAAGAAGATGAATGGGAACACTTTGCTATGAAAATATGTGGATGAGATGGGGTCCTGGACAGAGCATTTCTGTGCTCTACTTCAAGTTCTTGAGGGTCCTACCATTTTGGCAGGTTTTAAATTATTAGAGCTTTCCCACTCTCCTGGTAATAGAACAAGCCTTTGTCTGGCCTATACTAACATATTCTCCCGTTACTCTGATAAAACTCTCATTTCCTGAGTCCTTATTCCATTATTTCCTCAAATATAACACTTTTCTCCTCTGCTCTCCTTGGGTTTGGTCCAGTCCCTTAAGTGTTTTCCCCTTGGAATTTATTGCTTTCCCTGCTGATGCCATGGAAGAAGATGCAAAAGCATCCGAGGTTCTTTTTGTCCTGGGCAGCCTTGTACCGACTGCTGGGCAGACTCAGCTCATCTCTGGGCTCTGTCTAGATCCCACCTCCTTTGTATCCTATTCAGTAGTTCCTCCTTACCAGCACATGTGAATTCATCTTTAGAAGAAATGCAGGTTAAATTGTCTGAAGAAGAAGTAGAATCTTCCCATGTTTTCCAGCCTTGAGTTAGGGCCCGTCTCCTGTGTCTATGCTGCAAAGCATCTTCTCGTAAATTCAACTTTGCTGAGAAATTAAATAAAAATAATAGAGATGGGGTTCATGTCTATTATTTGTGTATTTATATGTCCATTGAAAACACAACAAAAGTCTGCTATGTGACACATTCAGTGAATACACATGGCTTCCATCTTCATGTATAGCGTAATATGGTTCCTATAAAACTTTTAAATACACAATATTTACTCTGTAAGAAATATCATGGGTGACTGGGTTTGCACAAAGAAGTTTGTAAATGGAACAGAGACCACTTTCTCCCTTCTACCTGGACATACAACTATATCATATTTATCATCTTCCCTTCTAGTTAGTTCTGACCACGTTTTACACATTTCTAATTAGTTCTGTTTTTACAGTGGGAAATGAAAAAAATCAATGCAGCCACTGTGGAAAGCAGTGTGAAGTTACCTCAAAAAATTGAAAAATAGGCCTGACCTGTGGTGGTGCCATAGATGGAGTGTCTATGTGGAATGATGAGATTGCCAGTTTGAAACCCTGGACTTGCCAGGTCAAGTTGCATACAAGAAGCAACTATTACAAGTTGGTGCTTTCTGCTCCTACCCACCTTTCTCTCTCTCTCTCTCTCTCTCTCTCTCTCTCTCTTATCTCTAAAGTAACTAAATAAAATCTCTTAAAAAATTGAAAATGGAACTGCCTTTTGACCCAGCAATGCCACTTCTGGGAATATATTCAAAGAAACCCAAAACACTGATTCAAAAGACTATATGCACCCCTATGTTCACTGCAGTGTTATTTATAATAGCCAAGATTTAGAAGCAGTCCAAGTGCCCATCAGTAGACAAGTGGATAAAAAAAAGCTGTGGTATATTTATACAATGAAATACTACAAACCCATAAAAAAGAAGGAAATCTTACCTTTTGCAAAAGCATAGATGAACCTGGAGATTATTATACTAAGTGAAATAAGCCAATCAGAGAAAGACAAGTACCATATGATTTCACTTAAATGTGGAATCTAATGAACAAAATAAATACACAAACAAAACAGAAATAGACTCCTAGACAGAGAGAACAGACTAACATCTGTCAGAGGGCATACGGGTTTAGGAGCTGGGTGAAAAGGTGGAAAAATTAAAGAAAACAATTTATAGGTATAGACAACAGTGTAGGGATTATAGGAGAGAAAAGGGGGTTGGTGGAGGTGGAGACAGGTCTAGAAGGGATAAATGGCAATGGAAGACAACTAGACTTGGGGTGGTGAACACACAATACAATATACAGATGATATATTATAGAATTGTACATCTGAAACCTGTATAATCTTATTAAACAATGTCACCTCAATAAATTCAATAAAAAACATTAAAAAAAATGAATAAAAATAACATGTGTTACTTCCGGGCAAAGCCATATATTCCTCCTATGTGCCCCTCGATTCTCTTTCCTTTCCTGGATTACTGGGATGTTTATAATCCTGGGTCTATTTAAAAGCTGCATGTTAATGATAACAAAGTTTCCATCAGCTCAGTCCATGAATTATCTCATGGAAGACATGAGCCTGCATATATATGCTGACTTGTTATATAAGCAAGAAATTGATTCACAGACTAATCTATTCTAATGAAGTAGGGGTATAATGTGTTTTAGACCTGCTACATAATTAGTGGACAATTATATTAGATATTAATACCGATCTTTCCTTGGCTTATTTATGCTCTAGCTGTGTGTACCTGTGAATAGGTATGAATGTATGTTTATATGTCTCATAATTGATACTCAATAACATCTCTAAATACGCACAATTTTTTTTGAAAGTGAAATGAAGATAGCCTTCTCCAAAGGTCCACTGGACGATGCAGAAATTTCAAACAAGTTAGAAATATCAGGTATCTTTAGTAATGTGAGCCACCACTTGGAACTCTGGGGTTGGCTCCATTCTGTTCCCCTCCCACCACTGAGCCATGGCTCTTCCTCCTAGCAGTTACTTGTTTACTTCTAATCTCCATAGTAACCGCACTATTTCCTTTTTCCATTTTTTTCCAGGAAGAGCCAAACTTTCTCCTTAATTTAATCAACATTGTTAAAGGGTGTGTGTGTGTGTGTGTGTGTGTGTGTGTGTGTGTGTGTGTGTGTTCCATTTTTACAGGAGGCCCACATTTACATCTTCATGGTCCAGAACAAAACAATTCATTTTCTCTCTTGAGTAAAACAATTCTTTATGTCACTATACTCATCCCTGCACAACCAGCTTTAAGTATTCATAGTTTTTCCCCCCAACTTCTCCTCACTTCTATGAGCCAGACTTTCTTCTTGATTAACAGAAGAAAGTACTATTATAAAACTAATAACAGCATATTTACTTCACCAATGCCCTTAAGCAGGTCCCAAATAAAGGGAAATACATTTTCTAAGAAATATCGTACTAATCAACTGCTATGTCCATGACAGAGGAACCCAGAGTGACACGGTACAAGTAGCACAAGTCCTAAACCGCAGTGGCAAGGATCCAGACATCTGAGTTTTCTCCACTCTGACTACTTGGGCCCTCCAAAAGACCAGTTCGCACACATCTCTCTCAATCTCTCCGTCTCTCTCTCTCTTTCTTTCTCCACCTCTCTGTCCCTTATTTATTCCCTCCCTCCCTCCATCCCTCCCTCATTATCACTGGGAATCTTTCTCTTTCTTTAGAAAACAGTACTTGGTTACCCCATGCCCAAAGACTGTGCTTAACACATACCTCTTGACATCTTTGCAGTTTTGATGCAATACTTGCTTTCCAGATGTTTTCTTTTTTGTTTATGTTTCATGGTTCAATCCTTTAAAGTTTTTGTTTTTGTTTAGGCTTCATGGTTCAATTCTTTAAAGACTCACTCAAAGCAGGTACCAAACTCTACTCTCAGAATGTCAGTTGATGATGACAAAGAATCAAATTACAGGTACAGTCAATATAAACAAATTATAATCAATAACAAGTCACTTGAGAGAGCTATCTCCTCACCAACTCACTGTTCTGACCAGTGCTTAGCACACGACTGGGACTGTTATTGCTAAGGCATCAGCAGTGTTCCGTGACCTCGGCATGACATCACTAGGGTGTCAGCAGTATTCCATGACCTCAGTATTAAATCTCTGGGACATCAGCAGTATTCTAAGGCCTGGCCTCGGTATTACATTATGCACTCCAGGGACCCAGCTAATATTCACATAGAACTGTCACACCCACTGACTAGAGTGATTCCTTTTATCCAATGAAAATTCTACCATGAACTAGAAGGTTTTAAATCTCTGACTTGATCTCAACACTAGAAGAGAGATGGATTAAACAAAGGAAATTATTTTATGTGTCCAGGTGAGGCTAAGCCTATCTATAATAGATTTCCCTAATGGCGAGGCTAAGCATTATCTGAGAAAACTAGGCTTATAATTTTTCCAGTGTCATGGAAAATAGTAAATATCATTTATATTATATTGGCAGTATTACTTAGATTTATACAAACATAAATTATATGTGAGGTATATATTGGCATAAATGTGTGGATTTGAAAACATCTCATAATTCCATATACTCTAACATTCATTGACTATTCCCTACTATTGGGAATAGTTTCATAAATTTTTCAACAAGCCATTGTCTCTTTCATTACTCTTATCACTTCCCCAGAGGCTTGGGAACAGAGGAAGCCCCTGGGCCTTGTCATGAATCCTATTCTTGTCAAGCTGGAAGGTATCAATTTCTAGTCTTCTGTTCTAGGCCCCCATCATCATCGTTTGGAAATAGATACACTGTGTACAGGGTTTGGATTCTGTGCAGTTGGCTCCATTCTACATCCCATCCCCCACTGAATATGCCTCCTCCCTCAGGGGCGATGTGGATTTACTTCCGAACCTTAGCAACTCCCTGACAATTAGGCACTGACTTAGCCTCTTCCGTCTTCTTTTTTTTTTTTTTTTAATTTTATTTATTCATTTTTAGAGAGGAGAGAGAGAGAGAAACAGAGAGAGAGAAGGAGGAGGAGCAGGAAGCATCAACTCCCATATGTGCCTTGACCAGGCAAGCCCAGGGTTTCGAACCAGTGACCTCAGCATTTCCAGGTCGACGCTTTATCCACTGCGCCACCACAGGTCAGGCTTTTCCGTCTTCTTTACCCAGAACAGGCCCTGCCTCTGGGTGTGACCCCACTTACCTGGGCTCCACTGCTTATAGCCACTAAATTGTGCGCACATTTATCAAAAAATTTTCAGCTTGCTAGCTATCAGGAAAAGGTAAAAACAAAGTTAGACACAATTTAACATATAGCAAACTATACAAATGATTGGAAGGATATGAGTGAAAATAAGGAATCTTCCTGAATAAAATGAAATACTGACTTGCATAGATGAACAATTGTTACTGTTGAAAAACTACCAATATTTTGTAAATTAATTAAGTATATAACCCATGACCTTATAATCTCATACGAGGATAATATTTATAGCATTATTTATACTATTTATAAAGGAAGTTGGAATTTTAGTTTAGTTTCCAACTCAGGAGAATAGATGAGCAAACTATGGTGTGTACATATTATAGAATTAACTTCCAAAGATAGAAGACAAAGCCCATTAAGATACATTTCTATAGGGAGGAGTATCAAGAAGGAACTGCTGATCTGAGGTAAAAAGAAAATATTACTCAATGAAATAATCACCAATGATTCTTTAACCAGGCTATGGACTAAAGAGAATTATTAACTCAATAGTCAATAATATTGTTTTTATTTTTTTATTTATTTATTTATTTATTTATTTATTTATTTATTTTTTTAGTGAGAGGAGGGAGGCAGAGAGACAGACTCCCACATGCACCCTGACTTGGATCCACCCACTAAGCCCACTAAGGGGCAATGCTTTGCCCATCAGTGCCCAAGGCAGAGGCCAATTCACTCAAACTAATTGAGTCATTGCTTTGGGAGGGGAAGAAGGAGAGCGAGAATGAAGGGGGAGGGGTGGAGAAGCAAATGGTCACTTCTCCTGTGTGCCCAGATCAGAAATAAAACCTGGAACATCCACATGTGAGGTCAACTGAGCCAACTGGCCAGGGCCACAACAGTCAATAATTTCTAAATAGAAAAAAAAAGAATAATCTTTCCCCAAAGTGCCAAATGTAAAATGACTAAGACTAGGTGTAGATCTGACAGAAAGAATATGGGTCTTATATCCAAAACCAAGGCATCAGCAGGATTGGTTCCATCTGGAACTGTAGAAGAGAATCTGTCCCCTTGCCCTTTCAAGGTGCAGGAGGCTGCCTGCATTCCTTGGTTGACTTGGCTCCCTTGGCTCCTGTTCTTTCTTTCTTTCTTTCTTTCTTTCTTTCTTTCTTTCTTTCTTTCTTTCTTTCTTTCTTTCTTTCTTTCTTTCTTTCTTTCTTTCTTTCTCTTTCTTTCTTTCTTTCTTTCTTTCTTTCTTTCTTTCTTTCTTTCTTTCTTTCTTCTGTGGTAGAGACAGAGAGAGAGAAAGAGGGACAGATAGGGACAGACAGACAGGAAGAGAGAGAGAGATGAGAAGTATCAATTCTTCATTGCAGCTCCTTAGTCTTCTTAGTTGTTCATTGATTGCTTTCTCATATGTGCCTTGACCTGGGGGGCTACAGCAGACCACCCCAATTAAACAAGAGCAATAAAAAAATACTGTAAACACACTGAGTATAGTAAAGCAGAATAAAATAAAGAAATGAATACCCCAGTTTGAAATGAAACATGTCACAAGGAACAGAAGAACAATTACATGAGAATTCTTCATGCTTTAAGGTTAGGCAACTAGAGTTGATAAAACTAGAGCCCAGATAAGACGGCAAGTCAATGCACAGAAATAAAAATGGTAAGTTTAGAGTTGAAAAAAAAATGTGTAAAGAAGGTTAAAACAGTAAACAAATTAGAAACAGAATAAAGCTTAAAATTAAATAACTGATATATAGATTTTCTTATAAGATAGGTATAAAGGGAAGAGATAAATATATAATTTAAAAGAAGACATAAAAGTAAGGCCAAAAAATGCAACATTAAAATAAAGAGGTTAACAAACCAGTTACTCAAGATCTAATACAATAAAATATTTCTAGGATTAAAGAAATGAAGCCACAAATGAAAGATATATACATTTTTTCCAGGAAAAGAAAAATGAAACAAGACAACTTACAGAAATTCAAAACCCCCAATTAATTTTTTGTTGTTGTTTTGAGGTATAAAACAAACAAAATTCTTTGGGTGCTGTAAGAGAACCAAGTCATGTGTAAGTACTAAACACAAAGCTGACTTTACACATCCATGAAACAAGATTTATTGCTTGAAAATAATAGGTATTGTCTACAGATGCTCAAAAAAAGGTGTGATACTGCAATATTATCTGCAGCCACATTGTTTTCAAAAGTGAAAACAACTGGTAAATATTGTCAAATGTATGTTAAATTTTTGGGGGGGGGGGCAATATATAAATATATATTATAGAGCCATTCTTGAGAATGTCATTTACCTTTGTAATAGAACTAACAGAAAAGGAATGAAAATGCCATAAGGAAGGATAAGTACACCACTCCATACCAGAAGACAGAGCATTGATAGCAGACATCTGAGGGTGGAGGTGGAAGTGGGATGGGAACTGATTAGCCCAATGTTATTGTTACATCATTTCCTATGAGTGCAGTTGGGTAGCCGGGTCTTCGAGCGCTGTGTAGTTCTACTGCCCCAGACCTTGTCAGCCTGTTGTTTACCATGTGCCCCAGTAGTATGGAATTTCCAGTAGTACCCCTGCATGACACGTCTCATCTCTGCACTTTTGTTCAGTCTGTTCTCATTTTCTTAAAAACTCACAAGATATTTTGGGTTTAATTAATGTTGTATTTAGTACAGTATGTGGTTGTTTGGTCAAGTTTAAAGTTTTTCCAGTAAAGAATTTTGATTTATACAACTCTGTAGACCCTATCTAGAATGGTACTGAGTGCTCAGTATGCCCTTAACAAGTTAAAAAGCCCTACATGGATACCCATGACATTTTAAGAGCAAACAGAATTCTCTATAATACAGTATTCATGAGCCTTACTTGAAAATGCATTTAAAAAAATTAAGTTGACAATGAAATTGGGCCACCAAATGATTAAAAAAATATCTATCAAATGCTGTGGATATGCTACAATGACTGAGGATAAGCACTGAATCCATTTAAATATAAAAATAAAACAAGTACAGAGATTAAAATTGTAAAAAAGAAAGATTTAATATCTTTTATAAAGTAGAAATAGCTACAAACATTAGGAGACAGAGAAAGAGGAGGGACAAAAATGTGTTAATTTTATATTTAAGGGCAAGATTTAGTTGATACTACCTAAAAGTATAACAAAATTATACTAATTTCAATATTTTTATGTTTATTCTTACAAACAGCATTTTAAGTATTAATAAACTCTGTTTATGAAACACTTAATGTTCAACAACACTGTTAGCTTAATTTTTATTTCATTTTTCTGATAAAGACAAGTATAAATAAATTTAATATTTTAATTATTTATAACATGCTTCAATTTTTGCAAAATAACATCTGTTCCTCTTTTCATTTATCCATTCACATACACAACCATCCATCCATTTATTCTTCTATTTGTATATCAGCATAGATAGGGATATTCATCTAAGATAAAAGCCAACTAATGTTGAAATGGTTACATTTGAGTAATTTGGAATAATCTTTAAACTTAGAATTTTTAAGAATTTTGAACTTCCCTTTTAATATATACAAAACACTTAATTCACACTAAAAATTAAAAGAAATAATGGATATCTGGGGCAATTTTTTGAAAGCTTTAGATAATTAGCATTCCCTTTGCTAAAAACCTCCTTTTTAAAAAAGAACTTTTGCTTAATGTCATCACATCTTTGAAAATTTCTGATTTTTTTTTTGACAGAGACAGAGAGAGTCACAGAGAGGGACAGATAGGGACAGACAGACAAGAAGAGAGAGAAATGTGGATGTGAAGCATTAATTCTTTGTTAGGGCATCTTAGTTGTTCATTGATTGCTTTCTCATATGTGCCTTGACCAGGGGGCTACAACAGACTGAGTGACTCCTTGTTCAAGCCAGTGACCTTGGGCTCAAGCCAGCAACCTTGGGCATCAAGCCAGTGACCATGGGGTCATGTCTATGATCCCATGCTCAAGCTATCAACCCATGCTCAAGCTGGCAACCTCAGGGTTTCAAACCTGGGTCCTCCATATCCCAACCTGATGCTCTATCCACTGCACCATCACCTGGTCAGGCGAAAGTTTCTGATTTTTAAATGAGTACAATCCTCTTGATAAATACTTTTACATGATTGTTTCTTATAAATACAAGGTAAAATGTATGTCAGAATGGCTAAGATTACATTTATATAAATGTCAGCCAACAATGGCCAAGGAAAGCACAGAAACATTATATAACATTACTGACCTATTAAAGTTGGTATACTATCTGATAATAAAATACAAAGTGTAAAGCCAGGAGCCGGGGCCAGGGCCACCATCAGAGCAGCCCGGCTCATGCAGGTTCGCATTGGATTCAGACAGTCGGTAAAGAAACAACGGAGCCACAAACTGGTGGGCCATAGTCTTTAATCCTAGCTTGCACCCGGCGGGCAAGTAAAAATACACACTGGGCTCCAAAACCCACTCACATTCAGTGCTCACAAAGCTACTGACTTATCCAAGTTTCCTAGAATCAAAGGTTTCTAGCTCACCAGACTTATTCACCTCTGTTCCCCATCTCCTTCCTTCTCCAGCGTCAAACTGCACAAACTGGCCTCTCACTCAATACTCTGCCATCTTGGCTGCTTCTCCTGGCCACATGGCCTCTTTCTGCTCTCTGCTCTGCTCCCTCTGCTCTCTCATGCTAATCATCCCAGGAACCAAGAGCGCAAACTCCCGTTCTGCCCCCACTTTATATTGTAGCTTCACAACCTCTAATCCAATATACAAAGTAGGGAAGTCCCTAATACAAAGTCACTTCTCTGAGGCATGATTGGATTGTACCACCCGACATCAAAAAGGGTGGGAAAGGCTTAATCCCAAAACCAAGCCCCAGGCTACAAGGATTCTCAACACACAATATCACCTGGGCAACGGCCTCACGTGGGCAGCACCATTTTAACAAAGTGAGCATAATACATTTTATCTGCTCAACACAAAGTAAATATTATGATATAATTTGTGACTACCCAATGAGGTATTCTGAGCTAAAGACATTCTCACTGGTCACGATTTAGTATTTATTTACTTATTTTTTAAACATAGGCCATCTAACATTTAATGGTGATTCAGGCCATGGGACAAACTCTTCTTACTAGACAGCTACAGTTATACATCAGGTTGAGCTGAGTAAATAATATATAGTCTCTTCCTAAATTTTTAATAGGAAAACAAAATTCCCCAAGAAATAAGATGTCCACCAAAATATAAACCCTAAGAGGGATTGATTGACCTTGTTTATTACTATATCTTTGATATCAGAAACAGTGGTAAATATTTGATATTTATTTTTAAAAGATATGTATAAATGTATAAATAAAAATGAATGAATTCAGATAATCAGAAGTGTGTTGAGTTTCTCTGTCTTTAATTATTTAACTTGTATTAACTGAAGAAACAATGCATCTTATAATAGAGCATATCTGCATAAAACATCGTTAATATTCATTTATATACAGAATTTTTGCCCAAAAGAATGGCTATTAATCATACTATATAAAGGAAAAGGTAAAGAAAGACATAGGTAGTTAAGTAATCCTTTTGGTCCTATGACTAGTGACTATGGAAGTCACTTAACTAAATTAAAATAGAATGCAACTAAAATGTTACATCTCCTGGTTTTGTCTGGACTTAGGAGAAAATGTGTTCTTTTTCAAATGCAGATCTTGATAATACAGTGTACAAGCTTACTAGTGCCATTATTTACCCGGTAATATATCAATGGAAATTTTGATTTAATAAGCCAGCTATAGAATTTTTAATAATGTCTAACTTTTTAACACTCCCAAACAGCAGATTTTGTAGAGGTTAAAGACAATGACTATAATAGCACCATTTCCTCTCCAGAGGAAGCTTGCATAACAGACTTCACACCCTAATATAACATCTGTGACAAGTTTCTCTGTTGAATCAAAGCTGTTCAAAGAGAAGTGTGAAGCTGGAAAAAAAAAAAAAGAACAAAAGCAGAACTCGAAAAGAAGGTTATGAGTCAGCCGTCTCAATTTTTGTCTGTTTGGACTTTGACTCTGACAACTGGTGAAAGGTGGAATAAAGGTCAGAAGATGGGATAAGCAAGGAAAATGCAAGAGAGGGCTACTATCCCAAACCCTTCTTCCAATCTTCTGATTCCACCATGACTCCACATTAAATATATATTGTAGTTTGAAACGAAAAAGAAGAGTGATGTTAGTTCCTGTAATGACCTGGCTTGAATGTAGGGAAGTAGTTTAACAGCATGGGCTTGGAAGAAAGCCCTGAGTGTGAATCCCCAATAGGTCATTCAGTACCTACTGATGGTTGGACAAGCAAGTTGAACTTCCTGTGCCCCAAATTCTTCATCTTAAAATGGTGGCAATGCTACTGAGTAGAAGATTGAATAATAAAAATCTTATACTTCCTGGATGATTGTTAGCCCTTAAAAAATACCTATATCAAAAGTTGATGGTATACTGAGTGTTTTCACATAAGTTATGGACATAAGATTTTACAATCCAAGATAAATGAAAATGTCAGGGCATGGCACTGAAATTTTGGTAACACCAAATAGAAGACATTTAAAATCGCTACTTTACTTTCAAAACTTAGTGTTTTTAAGTGTATTTAATTTTAATGACAGAAGTCATTTTACTCAATTTCTTTTCTTTGTTACCCTTTATTAGTTCAAAATGGCAATTCACACTTGCCTTTGACATTTTAATGAAAGAACTGCTTCACAAAATTTTCTGGAAAATTGGGATAATGCTGCTTCGATGAATATGTTTTCATTTTCTCCATTTAAACATACTTTATAATGAGAGCATTGACAGGTTCGATGCAAAAAGTTATATATTCCAGTAATGGCTCTTTTATTGCCTGTGGTGAGAAAAACATCTTTTCCTATGGTGATAAAATAATATTTAACATTTCACTGTATCGAATTACCTGTGGTTAGGTCTCCTAATGGGAGTTTACATAATAGAAAAAGTAATAATCTACAAGTTTTTAATAAATTAAGTTAATCACCACAGAAGAAATAGTTACTAACCAACATATAGTTTGCAAACAGAAATTTTTAAGAGACAGCAGTGCTTACTGCCTAGTACCAATACTTGAGATTTCTTGAGAATGTATTTTATTTTTTAACTATGATAAACATTAATTTTTACTCATATAGCTTATTATCTATATCTGTCTATACATAATAAAAGTTACTATCTTACTTTTGCTAATAAAAATAACTTTTAAGAAGAAGTTCTGTATTTTAAATAGCTAAAATTTCCTTGTAGTGTTATATTACTGTATTTCCCCATGAATAAGATGCACCTTAATTTGGGGGCCCAAATTTTGAAAAAAAAATATTACATAAAGTTATTGAACTCAAGTTTTATTCATCATAAAATTCATACAGTTCCTCATCACTGTCAAAACTCCCATCCATTAGCTTGTACTCATCTGTGTTTGATGAGGAATCACTGTCTTCAACAATGAGCACAAAAACAAGCGCAAAAAAAGTGGGAAATGCAAGTAAACTAATCTACAACCACTGTATAAGATGCACCCAGTTTTTAGTCCTTAAATTTTTCAAAAAAGGGTGCTTCTTATACATGGGGAAATATAATATTATTTTAAATATACCTCAACATTTATTTTTAAAACAAAAAACAGAGCTAGACCAGTGAAAATACTTCATGACAAGCATGAATGAAAAAATATGAGGGACTTCCAGCCCAGATAGCTGCAGAAGTTAATGCGGTATTCAAATCCTCCCACAACTACATCCAAATTACAACTAAACTACAGAACAACCAGCGTTCAGAGCTGTCTGAAGTCTAGTTGAATGGAAATCCTACAGCTAAGGATTTAAGGAAGCCACATTGAGACTAGGACTAGTAGGAGGGGCTGAGACGTGGAATGGGCTGGTCCCACACCCTGGTGTGGCAGATAAAAGTTGGGAGGAAATAGCTCATTTGTGAAAGTCCCCCTGAGAAGCAAGAGCTGCCAGGCCCACACCAGGGTCCCCAGTCAGGTTTCCAGTGCCAAGAGAAGTCCCTATAACTTCTGGCTCTGAAAACCAGCAGGGATTGAGGGAGTCAGAGGGCTGCTGGGGGACTTGTACTTACTCCCTCTAAGCTTCAGCACTGATGCTACAGCTTGAAAAAGCACCAAAAAAGAAAAAAAAATGGTATCAGCAAGAGCTAGGGGTGGGGCATGAAGAGCAATTCTTTCCCAGGCAAAAAATGCTGGCAGAGGCAGTTGCTCCTCTCCTGAGACCTCCCCCAGTGGAGCTGGCAGGCAGGAACCATATCAGTTTCCATCCCTGGCTCACACTGTTAGCCTTGCCCAGGAGACTCCCTGAGACTCCACCCCCACCAAGCTGTTTTCAGTGACTTTTCCATATGAAAGGCCTATCTTGCTCATGCTTTATATGAAAATCTCTCAAACAAGCAGCATCTGGCCTCAGTGTGCCCTATACCTCCCGCTAAATGGCCCCAGGCCTGGCATTAGCACTAGCTAGCCTTGGTTCACAGCTTGGCTTCTTCTGGACACCTCCAAGCCCAGAACAAGTGGCAGCCATCTGCAGATCACTATGTAACTCATGCTGAGTAGACCTTGGCAAAACACAGGCGGTGGCTACCTTGGCCTGCCCCGTCCAGGAGGCCCCAGAGCCAGTGCATCCAGTAGACAGCTTCAGACCATACCAAAGCACCACCCAAGCAATTCCAGAAGCAACACACTCAAGGGGCAGACTCAGTGGGCACCAGAGACCCACCTAAGTAAGTCCTGCTCTGGGGGGTGGGTCCTTGTACAACCGATTCTCCTCAGCAGTCTGTGGTCACAGCCTGTGCTTACAGCTGATGAGCCTAGGAGTAAATTCCTCCTATTGACATGCCAACAGCAATCAAAATTCAACTACAACAGGAGGGTGTACTCAGCCCATATGGGGGAGGAGCGCAACTCGGGTTATCAGGGAGGCTGTATCACTGGACCCTACAGAGCACCTACTACATAAGGCCACTGTACCAAGCCCAGGAGATGTAGCAACAATGGTGGGATTCAGCCAATCCACACCAGTACAGCAGAACCTGTACCTAATTTTTTGTTGAGTTCCGCAAACTAGCACTATAATGGCACTTATAATCAGGGTTCTCTCTAAGGTGGGCGCCTGGGCAGCATCCAGTGTGGAAATCACAAATTTACATTCCTTACTCTTTTTTACTGTTCATCTGTGCAACATCATATTCTAAGCACCCGTAGTAATGTTCATTCCATCCATAGGTAAAAAAAAATTGATGGAACTATGCTTGTAATATTTATTTCATAAAACTCAGAATACCTTTGATGAAATACTACATTTTAATTTCTTTGTGTTTGTTACTTCAGTAAACAAACATATAACATAAAGAGAAAAAGTGCCAAACAACCAGGGGATGACAAGTCATTGGAAATATCTTAAGTAACAGTTTTATTGTTTTTTTTGTCAGGTATTATTTAATATTTTTTCATTAATATTTTAAAACTTTCTTATAACATAATCTAGTTTTGTGTACCTCTGTTATTGTTCTTATTTAAGTGTTAAATGCATGAAATAATAAGCTACCTTTCAGTATATCATTTTTTATATATACTTAAAATGGTCATTAAGGCAGAGAACCGGTGGTTAAATTATTTGAATCCCCCCCACCCCTAATGTGTAGCAACTCTACCTAGAACCTAGAAATAAATACAGGAAAACTGCCAGAATGAGGAAACAAAAATCTTGTCTTAAATAAAAGAACAGAACAAAATTCCAGGAAAAGAACTAAGCCAAATGGAGACAAGCAATTTACTAGATACAGAGTGAAACACTGAGCAATAACGCTCAGTGAACTTAGTGAGAACCTAAACAGCATAAAAAAAATTGAATAAAAACAAAAACACAGAAACCATAAAAATGAGCCAGTCAGAAAAGAAGGATACATTAACTGAAATGAAGAGTAATTTACAGGGAATCAACAGTGGAGTAAATGAAGCCAACCATTAAATCGGTGATTTGAAATATATAGAAGAAAGGAAAAAATACTAATCAGAACAGCAAAAAGAAAAAAGAATACAAATGAAGACAGTTTAAGGAACCTTTAAGAAAACGTCAAGCATACTAACATTCACATATATATTCATTCCATGGAGATGCTGAAAGGAGAAGAGAGAGAACAAAAAATCGAAAACCTATTTGAAAAATCAATAACAGAAAAAATTCCCTAACCTGGTGAAGGAAATAGACATACAAGTCCAGAAAGCACAGGGAGTCCCAAACAAGTTGAACCCAAAGAGGCTGACACCAGGACACATAATAATTAAAATGCAGAAGTGTAAAGACAAAGAGAGAATTTTAAAAGCAACAAGAGAAAAGCAGTTAACTACAAGGGACTTCTCATAGACTGTCAGCTGATTTCTCAACAGAAACTTTGCAGGCCAGAAGGGAGTGGCAAGAAATATTCAAAATGATAAAATGTGAGGACCTACAAGCAGATGACTCTAGCCTTCCCCCCCCAAAAAAAGAAAAAAAAAAAAACACAAAATAAAACAAAAACTCTACCCAGCAAAGCTATCATTTAGAATTAAAGCACATATAGAGCTTCACAAATACAAAAAAGCTAAAGAAGTTCATCACCACCATATCAGTATTACATGAATCATTAAAGGGCCTTTTTTTAAGAAAAAGAAAAAGGAAGTTCAAAAATATGACAATAAGTGCATAGCTATCAAAAATTGAACTTAAAAAACAAAATAAATGAACAAGCAGAACAGAAACAGACCCACAGATACAGAGAACATTTTGACAGTTACCAGACGGGAGGTGGGTTGGGGAGATTGGTGAAAGAGGTGAAAGGATTAAGAAGTGCAAATTGGGCCTTGGCCAGTTAGCTCAGTTGAGTAAGAGTGTCATTCTCAAATGACAGGGTTACAGGTTCCATCTCCAATCAGGGCAAACACAGAAAGCAACCAAGGAATGCAATACTGAGTGGAACAACAAATGAATGCTTCCTTCCCCCATCCCCTTTCTCCTCTGTCCATAAAAAAAAAAGAAAGAAAAGAAAAAGAAATTAGGCCTTGGCCAATAGTGTGGTTGGTTGGAGTGTCATCCTGAGCACAGAAGTTGCCAGTTCGATTCCCCAGTCAGGGCAAATATAGAAGCAGCTTGATGTTCCTGTCTCTCTCTCCCTGCATCTCTCTCCCTCAAAAAAAGGAAAAAACTGGTTGTTCAGAAAACAAACATGAATATTTAAAATACAGCATAGGGAATACAGTCAATAATATTCTAATAACAATATATGGTGTCAGATGGGTACAAGATTTATTGGGATGATCACTTAAGTTATATAATGTCTAATCACTGGGTGGTACACTGAAAGTAATATAACGTATGTCCAGTGTAATTGAAAAATAAAAATATTATTTTAAAAAAGAAAGAAAACAGGCAGCACCTACTTTGATGAACATAGAAGATATCTTACTCTTCTATCCAATAATTCTCTGATTAAATGATTTTTTCATATAAAAAACAAAAATATTTGAGGTACATAGTTATAATCCAAAACTTATTTTACAGAAGAACTGTTCTAGAGTATATTATTAAAAATCAATTTAAGTATGTATTTGATTTGTGAAAGGCTTATATTTATATATAAACATAACTTGAACATACTTAAAAAAGAAGAACAAAGACAGAAACTTATTTCTATAACCTCTCCAAAAATACTTCATCAAATAAATGTTCAAATAAGCTAGTAAACAATTATACAAAAATATTCAAGGAAAGAATGTGTTAACTATCAATGTAAATTTCCACCCTGAAACAACCATTTCAGATTGCTCTCCTTTCCACCTATTGCTTGCTTCCCATGAAAGATGAAGGAATGAAGAGACAGCTGCAACTGTTGTTTTCTTTTTTTTAATTTTTCTTTTTTTTATTTTTTAGAGTCAGAGAGAGGGATAGACAGGGACAGACAGACAGGAATGGAGAGAGATGAGAAACATCAATCATTAGTTTTTCGTTGGGACACCTTAGTTGTTTATTGATTGCTTTCTCATATGTGCCTTGACCGTGGGGCTACAGCAGACCGAGTAACCCCTTTTCGAGCCAGCGACCTTGGGTCCAAGCTGGTGAGCTTTGCTCAAACCAGATCAGCCCGCAGTCAAGCAGGCGACCTCGGGGTCTCGAACCTGGGTCCTCCGCATCCCAGTCTGACGCTCTATCCACTGTGCCACCGCCTGGTCAGGCACAACTGTTGTTTTATATTTTCAAAACAACTGCTTCTTTAGGAAATTCCTTTTACTGGAAATCTGGAATTTTGCTTTTTGGAGCCTATTCTCTGTCATTTCTTCTAGAACTTTTAGATCCAAATTAAGAACAGAAAAACACTGATTCAAACTTCCTGGTTTCTGTACTTGTCTCTGTCATACCTTATATTCCAATCAGATTCAAGTATCTTTTTTAGGTAGCGCTTTCTGGTGTGTTGTTGTTGTTCTTAACTGAAGAATAGCAATTATTTTCCTCCTTTTTTCCTGAAGAATGATGCCCCCAATAAAGAAGTCATCACCACTACCACTTATCCTAGGACATGAAAGACTTCTTTGTAAATTCTTTGTCTTCATGTAATTCTTCCTTGTCACTATTACCACCAAGAGAGATATGGGTTTATCTTTTTGTTTTTATTAATAAAAACAAATTATTAATAATGTTTTGGGGGGCCATCAGTGTCTCCTGGAGCTCAGGGGGAGCTACAGAATCCTTTTCAGAAGTCCTTGGGAAAGAATTTGGACTATTCACTACTTAGGGTCCGCATTTCATCCTGGCTAGTGTTTTTTTTTTAATTATTTATTGGTATTCTTGCCAATATTTTACCTCTTTGCTCAATGATAATAGTTATTTCATGTGGTAACTTACTTGCATTATTATGTGAACGTGAAGTCCTTGGAATAATTTTCTCTAATGACTTAACTTCAGCATTATTTCATCTTGCATCTCTTAAAGCTTTGACAATAGCTTTTAGCATCCATTTCATTTTTGACAGAGCTCTTGAATCCTGATGACAAAGCAGAACTTTGAATTTGTAATTTATAGATTTTTTAGACAGATAGTAACTTGAAGATATAAATTTACTTCTTTTAACAGATGAACAAAGTAAGTTATTTTCAAAGGAGATGATTATTGTGAGAGTAGAAGGAAATTCCAAATTTCATAATTCTCAATGCCCTTTCTACTACATTATGTCACTTCTTTCAAACAAAGATTTTTTAAAATATTAGTCTAGTTATTCATGAAGTCAATTATTTAACTTAAAAAATACAAAGAATCTGAAAAGAAATATTTCTTGGTTATACACCTAAATCTAATATAATATGTATGCCATCTGTAATTGTTAAATAAATATTATTTAAAGTCAAAAATAGAAAAAATCAAGTCAAAAATAGAAAGATTACTTACACTATTACTTCCCCTCTGTTATGATTTTTTTGATTTTTCTAAAATTTCTTATATGCCCAAAGGTATTACCCAATCTCTTTACTCTCTTCTTTGAAACCACTTGTAAAAAAGTTTTATTTACCTCATAACTTCAGCTGTTAGTTGTCACCTCTCACCCACCTCCTAGCAGATGAGTCTCAAGTTTACATTTCTAGGACTCTTATACTTCTAGTTCTTCCTTAAATTCCAATTTAAGTGAGCAAGAATCACTACAGATGTCAACGTTCAAAACAAAATAAAATATATGAACTATCAAAGAAAACATTCAAATCTGAACATTAGTAAGAAAAACTTTATGAAGAAGAACTATTGTAATGGAGAAATGCTCCAACTATTCAGTCTAAACGTGTCTTAAAAGTTAGACAAAAAGGGCTTTTTAAGAGAGGAACAAGCAAGATGAAAGGATTCAGGGTTGGAGGAGTGGGATGAGCAGGTGGCATAATCAAATAGTTGAGCAGGAAGTGGTTTTCTTTGTTGTTCCAATTCTTGGGAGGGGACATAGAGAAAAAGTTGTTACACAGTCCAGTGCTAACATAACATCAAAAGTTTAGAAGGAAGGAGAAAAACCTAACTAAATTTTGGTTCAGTCACAGTGGGCATTTTATTCAGATTGGTCAATGAGAACAAACATTTATTAATCATTTATTAAACAAAGAGTCGGGATTTAGAGTATCTTTGTCTGGCATTGTCATAGGCAATCAAGTGGATCATTAAAATCGTTATCTAAGTCATATTGAAATGAAAAGTTCTTTGCATCAAGGTGTTACCTGAACACAAAATGGTTAGAGCATTTCTTAATCATTACTGTTTTTCAGGAGTACAGGAATAAGGTAAAATTTAATATTGTTAAAATAAATATGGACTTCTACTTCATCTCAAGAAATATTATTTTACCTTATTAAAATGTTTCAAGTTTCCAGCTTCTCTGTTTTAATCAGCAATATCGCTAAGAGCTCAGCAGCTCTAGGACCAGCACCCACTCAGGGGGTCTTTGAAGTGCTTGCCCTTGGTCAAAGAGGACTCTAAACTGATACAGGGAAGCTACCATATTTGCTTGGGTTAAATAATGGCATTTTGTGCCTCTTTATCTCCTTCTGACTGATCAATGTTACTTCTATTGTAACCCTCAACTTTGGAGAAATATTATAAAATATCCAAGAGAAGACTGGCTCTACCATGCACCCCACAGTATTCTTATACTGCTGTCTACTTGCTTTTCTCAGGTCCAACCTTCTTACTTTCCTAAAACCCTTTCCTTATGCCTTCTGCAATGCTCCAGTACCACACACTCCCTATGTATCTTCAACTTCTCATTGTGTTCTACGTCCATCATACTGATGAGACTGCTTCCCCTGTGCTCTCTCACGAGGAGGTTGCTTTTACTCTCCTGCCCAATATCCTTTCAGAATGAATAGTGCCATGGGGGAAAAATGAAAGGTCTCTTGGCATATATCAAGTTTAGATTGCATTTATAACTTAATTTATGATAACTGCCAAATTATGTTAAAGCTACATTTTTTCCCATTGATTTGAGAGAGAGAATGGAAGGGAGAGAGAGAGAGAAGTATCAACTCATTGTTTCACTTAGGTGTGCCCTAATTGATTGCTTCTAGTCAGGGAATTGAACCTGCAACATTGCATGCTGGATTGGCACTCCTATCCACTGAGTCACCTGGCCAGGGGCCTGAGAACATTTCATTTTTTTAGGTAGTAAGAGCAGAGATAGAGACAGACTCTGGCATGTGCCCTGATGGGATCTACCTAGCAACCCCTGTCTGTGGCTGATGCTTGAATCAACCTAGCTATCCTCAGTGCCTGGGCCAACACTCAGACCAACTGAGCCATCCTCAGCTCCCAGGGCAAACAATTGAACCAATTGAGCCACTGGCTGTGAGATGGAAAGAGAGCGAGAAGGGGAGCAGGAGGGGAAGAGAAGCAGATGGTCACTTCTCTTGTGTGCCCTGACTGGGGATTGAACCCTGAATGTCCGCATACTGGGCCAATGCTCTATCCACATGTAGCCAGGGCCATATTTCATTTTTTAAAGTCTCTTTTTTTGTTACCTCATATAGCTTTTACATATTTCTTAAGTTTATTCAAAAGTATTTTATTTACTTTGCTTTTTAAAATGGGATATAGTTTTCAATATATTGTCCAGCTACATGCTTTTATATGTGGAGATTATTGATATTATGTTAATTTTATATTTAGCTTAACCTACAATTCTTTTTTTTTTAATTTTATTTATTCATTTTTAGAGAGGAGAGAGAGAGGGAGAGGGAGAGAGAGAGAGAGAGAGAGAGAGAGAGAGAGAGGAATGACAGAGAGAGAGAAGGGGGGAGGAGCTGGAAGCATCAACTCCCATATGTGCCTTGACCAGGCAAGCCCAGGGTTTCGAACCAGCAACCTCAGCATTTCCAGGTCGATGCTTTATCCACTGCACCACCACAGGTCAGGCTTAAC
The DNA here is from genome assembly GCF_036850995.1 of Saccopteryx leptura. Lineage (NCBI taxonomy): Eukaryota > Metazoa > Chordata > Mammalia > Chiroptera > Emballonuridae > Saccopteryx > Saccopteryx leptura. The sequence goes on along the minus strand of NC_089506.1, from coordinate 179,067,450 downwards.
CTACAATTCTTATTCTTATTATAGATACATATATGAAATTATCTAATTGTGTTGGATAATACTTCAAATAAAATGTTAGTAATGGCAATAGTAGACATTTTTGTCCTTCTTCTGATTATAGAGGGGTTGTCTCAGTTTTTTTCCACTGAATAAATTATTGATTTTTAAGTCAAGTGAAAAATTTTATCATGTTAAGGAATATTCATCACTGCACTTTTATTTAATCATTTACAAATCAAGAATGAGTGTTAAATTTTATTAAATGTTTTTTAAGTATCTATGGAGATTTATCATATGGGGTTTATCTTTGGATACAATATGGTGAATTTTAGTAATACACTTCTTAATTTTGAATAATACTGAATACTATTTGTATTCATGGAATAATCCCAACTGGTCATGATGTATTGTCTTTAATATGAAAGAGCTCCTTGACCGTTTCTCTTAGTTCAATATTTGTTCTTTCAATGTCTTCTTTTTCTTGATTCATATTTACAATATCACCCCCTTTATCTCTCCAAACTGGTTCTATAAATCTACTTTAACTGGCTAAGATTGTCCCTTTTATTGTTTTTCTCTTACTGTGGTTGCTGTGCTAAAATTAACGAGGACAAAAAGAGTGAGAAAATAACCCTGAAGCCATTATACAACCCGTGGGTATTTTAAAAACAAATATTTTGTCATAGGCTAAAGAAAAAATGAATTATAATGTGACCACTAGATACTTAATAAATATATAGATATAATTCTCTGTGACTTTCTGGACTTTTTCTCTACTGCCACTCCTCCCAGCACTTCTGAAACCTTGAAGAAGGAACAACACAAAATTCATGTCTGGAAAAAGATTTAAGAATCATAGAAACACAGTCCATAATAATCATAGCATCTTTCAAATTGAAAGCATGTTTTTTTTCTCTTGGACCAGGACTGCAACTGAATTTCAGGATCCAGAATTCCTTTTCCCTCAGAAAGATGAAACTGTCAGCACCTCTGACAGGACTTTGCATCTAATACTCAGCTGACCTTGTGGCATGCAACAGATTTACAGCACACAGCGCACGGAGAAAGAGTCAGCATCACGATGATGTAGTGCTATGTTAAATAAAGTGGGAGAAATGCTGCTCAGTTAGGCTCTCAAGAAGACTTTAATCCTCACTAGACCAGAGCTAAAGTTTATATGACAAGCAGATGTGAAATCTCCTCTGGGAATTTAGCTGCCAGGACTCAACACACACACACACACACACACACACACGCGCGCGCGCGCGCGCGCGCGCGCGCGCTCATGCACACAGTGAAAAAATAATAATAAAGCCCACTAATGTGATATATGTAACAGTGAGACATAACAGGTTAATGTGATTTAGTTGGTCTAGCGCAATCCCTCTGCTAACATGATTTGCTGAAATATTTCCTTCCTCTCTTTTTAACCACATTTTTTCAATTCTTCAAAGTTAAGCTCAAGTCCAAATGCCTACATGAAGTTTTACCTAACGACATCAACTTTATTCTTCCCTTTTATGATTTTTATTCCTATTAGTGACTCCATAAATAAAAAAATATGCACACACACACGTGTGTGTATATGTATGTGTACATATACATTTATTTTTTTACTCTATTCTATTATGTCAATAAGCCACTCATTTCACATTAAATCAATACAAAATGTCCATGGGTGATTCAATATATGTATGTTTTCTCACACCAACTAGAATGCCTGATCCTATGGGCAGCAGCATTGCATAAACCTATACAGTCATTTTGATCCTAATCATGCTGAATGCCATGCTGTGGACCTGTGCTCAAACATTCATTAACATTAGCCATTATTGGATATATTGAAAGCAGAAATAATTTGTCAATTCTGAATGAATAATATTTTTAAGTAAATATGAACCTGTGAACTTGGAATAAACAGAGGAGCTAACTTTTTTTTTTTTTTTTTGGCAGAGACAGAGAGAGTCAGAGAGAGGGACAGATAGGGACAGACAGACAGGAAGGGAGAGAGATGATGAGAAACATCAATTCTTCGTTGCAGCTCCTTAGTTGTTCTTTGATTAATTTTTCATATGTGCCTTGATGGGGGGCGGGGGCTACAGCAGACCAAGTAACCCCTTGCTCAAGCCAGCGACCTTGGGTCCAAGCTGGTGAGCTTTGCTCAAACCAGATGAGCCCACCCTCAAGCTGGCGACCTCGGGGTCTCAAACCTGGGTCCTCCACATCCCAGGCCAATGCTCTATCCACTGCACCACTGACTGGTCAGGTGAGGAGCTAACATTTTTAACAGATTTTAAGGTTTGTTTAGTTATGCAGCAATGCTTAGAGTAAAAGGAGAAAAGGAAATAGAAATTAGAAACATAAAAATGCATGACACTGTGTGAGGTAAGTGGAAACATCTTCAACTTCTGTACCAGTAATGTGTGGTCCAAATCCCAGAGGCTCTTTTCTCTAAGGCAATAGGCATATGTTTTAAATGTCTCCAAACACACAGTCCTAGGAAAAAGCTTCCTTGTAAAAGGAAGGCAGATTGTGGGGTAGGAATTTAATATGAATCAATAAATTGTACCATAAAATTACCTTACTAAATGTTGTGAATCCACTTTGTGGTACAAGTTTTTCTCCCCCAGAGTAAAAGTCAAAACCAGGAGATAATTCACTTCTCTTCTTAATTTCAGCACAATAACAATTTTAGTGGCCTGAGTTCTATTTTTTTTTTTTACAGAGACAGAGATAAAGTCAGAGAGAGGGACAGATAGGGACAGATAGACAGGAACGGAGAGAAGTGAGAAGCATCTATCATTAGTTTTTCGTTGCAACACCTTAGTTGTTCATTGATTTTGCTTTCTCATATGTGCCTTGACCATGGGCCTTCAGCAGACCGAGTAACCCCTTGCTGAAGGCAACAACCTTGGGCTCAAGCTGGTGAGCTTTGCTCAAACCAGATGAGACCATGTGCAAGCTGGTGACCTCGGGATCTCGAACCTGGGTCCTCTGCGTCTCAGTCTGACGCTCTATCCACTGCGCCACTGCCTTGTCAGGCCCGAGTTCTAATTTTTTTTGTTTGTTTGTTTTTTGTATTTTTCTGAAGCTGGAAACAGGGAGAGACAGTCAGACAGACTCCCGCATGCGCCCGACCGGGATCCACCCGGCACGCCCACCAGGGGCGAAGCTCTGCCCACCAGGGGGCGATGCTCTGCCCCTCCGGGGCGTCGCTGTGCAGCGACCAGAGTCACTCTAGCGCCTGGGGCAGAGGCCAAGGAGCCATCCCCAGTACCCGGGCCATCTTTGCTCCAATGGAGCCTTGGCTGCGGGAGGGGAAGAGAGAGACAGAGAGGAAGGAGAGGGGGGGTGGAGAAGCAAATGGGTGCTTCTCCTATGTGCCCTGGCCGGGAATCAAACCCGGGTCCCCCGCATGCCAGGCCGATGCTCTACCGCTGAGCCAATTGGCCAGGGCCTGAGTTCTATTTTTTAAAAGATACAATACACCAATCTGTGACAAGGAAAATTTTTGGTATAATCTGTGCATTTTTTGAGTCAGCTGTACCTCTTCCATGTATTTAAATATAACACAAATATCCCAGTTAATTTTTCTTTTTCTTTTCTTTCTTTTTTTTTTTTTTTTTAAGTGAGAGCAGGGAAGGCAGAGAGACAGACTCCAGTATGCACCCACCTCAACGGGATCCACAGGGCAAGGCCCCCATGGGGCAATGCTCCTGTGTGCCCCAATTGGAAATCGAACCCAGCACATCCACAGCCAACCCTCCAGGGCCAATTCTTCTTACTTTTATAAGTTTATGCAAGCTATAACTCTCTTCTCCCTTAAATTATTCTAACTTGCAATTATCCCAAGAAGTAAGCACAGGGTAACTATTACTTTTTTTAATTGATATATGTCGCTGTCATTTCTCATCTCTTTCGTACCTCCATCCTTAGCTTAACTTAATTCTTAAGCACAACCCAGCAAACCCCGTTCTCTACCTCCATCTATTCCACAGGCGAGAAAAAGCCTTACTGTCACTTGTTCTGCTCTATCTAACAACTACTATTAATTTATAATTCAAGTTAACCTCTGGAAAGTCATTCCAATCAATTCCTATAAATTTAAACAATTTTGTTGGATTTTCAAGCACTATTTAGTTTTAGCTGTTCTTACATTTTCATAGAGCAAACATGAAATCTTAAGAGCAAAGGATGTCAGTGTGATAAATGAAGGATCATGACCGTCTGCATTTAAAAGAAAAAGAAGCTGTGACTGTACAATTGAATTAAGATGGGTCAAGGATTCGGGCATATAGATCAAGTGAAACTGCCTGTTTTCTCAGCTATTGACCTATTTAGGGATCATGTCCTTAAGGTAGATGGCTCACTGACTAAGCTCAGGGTACCTCTGTACAGTTTATATCCTTAGGGCAGGGGTTGGGAACCTAGGGCTCACGAGCCAGATGTGGCTCTTTTGATGGCTGCATCTGGCTTGCAGACAAATTTTAATAATAAAAATAATAACGTTAAAAATATAAAACATTCTCATGTATTACAATCCATTCATTTCCTACCGCTCATGTTCATGGTTGCGGGTGGCTGGAGCCAATCACAGCTGTCCTCCGGGACAACACCAAATATTTATTGGATAATGCGTAACGTACACGGGTCGTTGTATGGCTTTCACAGAATTACATTTAAAAATATGTGGTGTTCATGGCTCTCTCAGCAAAAAGGTTCCCGACCCCTGACTTAGGGTCTTCCAGGAAGCAAAGAGTACTAGTCCTATGAACCACTAAAATCCTTTGTTTCACTCCTGTGGTTACCACCATTGTTTCATTTTGTTTTGTTTGAATGATTTTCTGTTCACCTGCCTTACCTCCTCTATTATATTAATAGATCCTTCAGAATTGGGAACACATTTCAAGAATGCAGTACTCATTACCCATGGGGAATATGTTCAAAGACCCCCAGTGGGTCCCTGAAACTGCAGATAGTACCAGATCTTATATAGACTATATATTTTTTCTATATCTTCATACCTATGATAAGGCTTAATTTATAAATTAGGCACAATAAGAGATTAACAATGACTAGCACTAAAACAGAAAAATTATAATATGCTGTAACAAAAGTTTTTTAAATGTGGCATTAAGTAAAATAAGGGTTACATTAACACAAACACTGTAATACCTCATCAGTACCTCAACAGTCCATCTGATTAATACCCAGATAGCTACTGAGTGACTAACAGGAAAGCGAAGAATATAGGGTGGATACCTTGGACAATAGAATTATTCACATCTCCAGCAAGACGGATTAAGAGAGCTAGAGATTTTATCATGCTACTCAGAATGGCAGACAATTTAAAAATTATCAATTATTTATTTCTAGGGTCTTTTTTTTTTTTAACAGTTTTGGGCCACAGTTGATAGAAAATAACTGAAGTTCTAGAAAACAGAACCATGAATAATTGGGGACTACTATATACATTTAGATATTTTAGATACTCTAAGACCTGGCTGGTTGTCTCAGTGGTAGAGTGTCAGCTCAGTATGTGGATGTCCTGGGTTCAATTCCTGGTCAGGGCACATAGGAGAAGCACTCATCTGATTCTCCACCCCTCTTTCTCCCCCTTTCTCTCTCTCTCTCTCTCCCTCTCCTATAGCCATGGTTCAATTGGAGAGAGTTGGCCCCGGCTGCTAAGAATAGCTCCATAGCCTTTGCCTCAGGTGCTAAGAAGAACTCAGTTGTTGAGCAAAGGAGCAATGCTTCAGATGGTCAGAGCATCACCCCCCTAGCTTGCTGGGTGGATCCTGGTTGGTGCACATGTGGGAGTCTGTCTCTGCCTCCCTTCTTCTCACTAAATGATTTTTAAAAAGAAATTATAAAGGCAAATTTATTAAGTAGTTTGTGACAGTAAAATATTAAAAAATAATGGAAAAAATTAAAATGTTTAATCAGTCAAGTGATCGTTTTAGCTTTACAACAGTAAACAGTAATTGTCAATATTTTCAACTCAATGAAATTAACTATTTCAACTAAATTAGTCACTTTGGTAATATAGGGGAAAACTAAATTTAAAATAGTCTTAAAATAATAACACAAGAAAATTATTTCTACCTTTGAATTCTATGAAAACATGATGTTAAAAAATAAAGAAAAAATATATTTTGTTACCAGGGGATTAATTAGAAAGTAGACTGGTTTCACAATTTTGATAAGGCATCTTTAAAAGTATGTTTTTTTCAGACACATTTACAAATGATTGAAAGTGCACAGTCATGCAGTGGATAAAGCATCAACCTGGAACACTGAGGTCGCCAGTTCAAAACCCTGGGCTTGCCTGGTCATGACATATATGAGAGTTGATGCCTCCTGCTCCTCTTCCCCTTCTCTCTCTCTCTCTCTCTCTCTCTCTCTCTCTCTCTCTTTCTCTTCACTCTCTAAAAATGAATAAATATAAAAAGTATTTTAAAATGCACAGAAAATAAAAGTATAAATGTAAAATAAGTATTTTTGTAATATACAAATTTCAAGGAGTGTAGATTAAAGTATTTTATAGGTATATAACACCAGAATAAAGAAAAAAGTAACGATTCCATACTGAATATTTCCAGTGAAAAAATAAAATTATAATTATTTGTCTTCTGAGTTCATGATCACTTCCTTAAGCTAAAATATTAAATACCCATTAGTAAAATAATTTCTTAACAGTTATCAAATTAATTCTGAATATTAGATAAACTGATGAAAATAGTATTAAAAGTATTGAAACTACTTCTAGATTAATATGTTAGTAAGGCAAAACATTCTAAAAAAAATTTTTTAATTTAACATTTACAATTTAAAATTACCTTCAATTTAAAATGTAATTCATTTTTTAAATCTCAACTTGAAAAACATAACATCATTGTCCAGATTTAAAGCCAGTTACTAGAAATTATTTTTCTATTGGATCTCTGTTCACTTTGGGTTCACTTTTGATTCCAGATCTTTCAAATTGAGTTCAGAATATAAACCTAAGGCTCAGAATCCTGAGCTAAAGGGACATACAGACACTCAAAATGGTGTTATGCATACCACATACCACATGTAGACTCAACAAATAACTTTATTTAAGAAAACAAATCACTTCAATAACTCATTCCAAAGAGATTGCTTTTTTGCAGCAATAGAAAGTGATTTTTAGAAATTAGTTACTGCCCTTGTTTTTGGCTTCACATATTCTTCTGACATTTACTTGATCTTCCCTGCTGATTTTTCCTTAAGTTAGCTATATAAGAATGTGGTCTCTTATACAGTTCTACCAGAGGCAAAAATAAAGAATTTACAATATGTTTTATGACCAAAAGCTCCCAGACTCTTTGAAACACTGCTCCAGGGAGACATAACCATTTTTGTTTTTGTGGAACAATGGAGGCAGGTGCTGCTTTTCTTCACACAGAGCAATGAAATCCATAGTCCTTACTTCCTTCCTCTAAGGTATGTTCCCGACCCCCAGAAAACTACCAGTTTTCCAAAACACACGAAATCATTCCATGGTGTGCAAGTATCAATCCGTCATTTCATTCTCTGTTGAAATTGTTGGTTATTTAATTTAGAATGTTACTTTAAAAACATGCACAGAACAGAACCTATGGAACTTCTGGCAAAGAGAAGCTTTTAACCCCGAGGCAGACACGTAAATAAATATGGTGAAAAGGTGGAAGCAACTCAACTGTCCACTGATAGATGAATGGACAAATAAAATGTGGTATATACATATAGTAGACCATTAAGTTCTAAAAATAAAGGAAATTCTGAAACATGCAAAAACATGGATAAACCCTTCATATAGACAGAGAGAGAGAAACAGAGAGGAACAGATAGGGACAGACAGACAGTAAGGGAGAGAGATGAGAAGCATCAATTCTTAGTTGTTCACGGATTGTTTTCTCCTATGTGCCTTGACTGAGGGGTCACAGCAGACCAAGCGACACCTTGCTCAAGCCAGTGACCTTGGGCTCAAGCTGGTGAACCTTGCTCAAACCAGATGAGCCCGCGCTCAAGCTGACGGCCTCGAGGTTTTATTCCTGGGTCCTCCAAGTCCCGGTTCGATGCTCTATCCACGCGCTACTGCCTGGTCACGCTGTAAATAAAGTTTTATTGGAATATAACCATTTGTTTACTGTGCCCTATATCTGATTTCCTACTATAATAGCAAAACTGAATAACTGCAATGAAGACTATATAGCCTAAAAAGTTGAAAATACTATCTGGCCCTTTACAGACAGTTTGCCAACCTTAATATAACACGTTAATCCATGCTACTTTACTCATGGTCCATGTAAATTGCAAAAGAATTATTTGAACTGTTATAGTTTTGAAAAAGGTTCTTCCTAAACCAATAGAAATATTGCTACATATCTCTTCCTTAAAGTTAGTTCATAGATTACTAGTAAAATTAGGAGTCAGTGTATTTTAACTCTACATTTAATGATTAGAAACTGAATAAAAAAGAAAAAAGATCATTTAAATAAACAGCAGGTGGAGTATTTATTTTTTCCCAGGCACCCAGAGAAGTAAATGGTGAGAGATATATTTACCTAAACTTAACAGGAACTTGAACGAACATTTATAGACCATGTTAAAGTACATTAATATTTTCTACACAATGCCAAGGGACAGACTGAATAAATTCCCTCTTTAGGAGATTAGAAATAGTTAGATAGATTTTAAAGACTTGCACACATGATATGGTGAGGTGATTGCATTAGATATTATACTGTCTCAATGAACAGATTATTTATTTAACATTCTCTGTTAGTGACATGAAATCGTGAGCTTTGAATTATCTTCATGCTCTCAGAGATGTTTCCTTTCGTAAAGAAACATCTTGGTAAAACTCCTGCTTTTCTTAGCGTCTTCAGCTGTGAGTGATGTAGGGAAGGAATGACATTGTCTATTAACTAGATCAATGTTTGTCCCTGTTACTGCACATCGAGGAAAGCACTGCTTCGACAATGCTTTCTAGACCACCTTCACCCAATTTAAAGACCGAAAATATATTCTCAGTCTAGAAGGAAGAGCCAATTTTTTTTTGTTTTGTTTTGTTTTTTATTTCTCTAGCAGAGTAGAGACTAGGATGACACAAATGAGGCATCTGCCTTGGCTACCAAATTTAAGGATACACCAAAAAGGTTGACAACCAAGATCAATAATGTTTAGTGTGTGATGTTTTTTAAAAACCAAAACTGAGGCAAAAGTCCACAGGAAACAAAATAACAAAATTTTCAATCAAGACATATTAATGGCCAGTACCTTGTAGAGCCATGTTAGACCCTGAAACAAACGAAAAATCAGTGATCTTGCTCATGTTCTGAATTAATTGTGATTTTTTGGTTTCCCTTTTTCCCTTTAAATTTTGCATGCAGAGAGGTAGGTGTGCCCTTCACTTCATCCTAGTCTAACCCAGTTAACTAAGAGTTCATCCAATGGTAAGTAGTTGAAAAGCCCCTTTGTGAACAGTTGACTTTTGATAGAGTGAGAGAATTTTTGGTAGCTTGTCAACAACAGCATGTTTAGCTGATATTGATATGGACAATTCAAGAGAGGGTATTCCCCGTTTTTCCTTCCTTTTGCACTTCCCTCCTCTCTCTCTATAATCCCTTGACATTTCTTTTGTCGGTATACAGATACACAAACCTGGTCTTGCACCTTGTATTCAAAGATAAATAAATGGCTGACTTCTGCTCTTAAACCTGCATGGTTCGTCCTAGGCTGTCTGACCATTAACATAAAAGGATAACTGGGCTGGGGACAATGACATTGCAAGAAACACAGCATTTATTATTAAACACAGATCCCATTTCTCCCTCCCTTTAGTTACCAAACAGCAGAGAAATTTGGGAGTATTTACATAAATGTCACCCACCTACCGTGTTATGCAGCATTTATCAGGTCCTTAGGACATGTCTGCGCCACCGCACAGAATATTGTACTCCAGCCTCTCCACGAATGAACAAAAGGGCAAAGGACTTGAGGCAATTTTTTTTTAGAGAGTACATGAGGCAATAATGATTCACAGGTTGGCTAGGACAGCCTTACTGTTCCCCTCAATTTGACTAAACTTTAGACAGATTTCTATAGTCCCTGATCTCCCCTTTCCTAGAGCATTTACTTTAGAAAACTGGCGATTGTAAATTCTCTTTCTAACCCTTTGAGATATAAATCTTTTCCCACTCTCTTGCCAGACTTGCAATGCAGAAATGTTTTTCTCAAGAGCTCGGGAGCCATCTCTCTGAAATTTAATTATCAAGAACAATACTGCCTGCTATGGACCACTCCATGTCTCTGCGCCCCCAAATTTATATGTTAAATCTCTAACCTCCCTCCCATGTGAGAATGTTGGAAATATGGCCTCCAAGGAAGGGATTAAGGTAAAGTGAAGTCATAAAGGTAAGCTTTGATTTGATTGAACTAGTTAGTGTTCCTATAAAAGTGACAGAAACATCAGAGATCTCTCTTTTTCTCTCTGCTATAAGTGGACATGGCAAAGATGAACATTGACAAGCCAGAATGAGCGTTCTCACTAGAAACTGACCCAGCTCACACCTTGATCTTGGCATCCTCAGCTACCAGGACTGTAAGAAAGCTTATTTTGTTTAGCCTCTTAACCTGTGGCATTTGTTATGGCAGCTCAGGCAAACTAACACAGTGCCCCTACTTCCCAGCCTCTGCGGAAGGGTAGAAGCCTAACTTAAAGAACTGCTCATTAGTGCAGAGATCTAATCACATTGACCAACCTCTTTCCTAACTTTCTCCACTGCTTTTCCACAGGTTCTCCCTACTGCTTAAAATCCTCCTGCCTTTTGTCTCAGTGAAGTTGAAAACCAGCCTCTCTCCTTTATTGCTATAGTGTTGAATAACATCCCCCTCACCTGTTTTACCCAGTCCAGTGTATTTTTTTCATTGGCAAGATTAATTGCTCATTGTGAATTTGTTTGTTCTTTGCAATCTCTTTGCCATGTACATTTTTTTTAGCCAAAGGCATGATTTTTTAAAAATACATTTACAATTTCTCTCCCCCTCCTCGTCTCCTTCTCTCTCCCCTCTCCCTCCCTTCTTTTCTCTCTTTCTCCTCTCTAAAATCAATCAATAAAATCTGAAGGAAAAACACATTTACAATTTTCTTAATAAATATTGAGCCAATACAGGGTGTTTTGCCTGAAATTCTTTGCAGTATTTCCATGGAAAGAATTCTTTTCTTAAGTGCAGCATTGATTTCTGATGAATTTGTTGAATTCATCTCATGTAGACATTTAATATTCTGGTTGCTTTGTGTTACATAATGGTTAGAGGTAAACACTTTCCTTAAATACTCAGTAAAACAGAAAGAAACAGAAAGACTTTTCCTTTCCAGAAATATATTTTTTAAGTAATGGAGTTTTTGTTTGTTGTTCCCCCCCCCCCCCAAAAAAATAAGTTTACAGTAGGGTGACTAAAAGATTGAGTTTTCGTTCCTGTTATAGAAATAAAAGTTCATTTTCCCAGGAAACTTCAGTCATGGGCAAGCTGGTTCAATAAATCTGTCTTCTTCTTTCCATTTTCTCTAAGATTAGCTATCCCCCAATTGTAAGAAGCATAGCCACTGCAAATGATCAGTTGTTTTCTACAGGGTTGATATATTACAACAGATAAGGAGGGAGAGTGAAGTGGGAGGGAGAGAAAAAAATAAAGGGGAAAAGGAAGAAAGGAGAATAACAGTAAAGATATAGCACTTTTCTGTACTTACTACCAAAAGGGAAGCTCTAATTCTTAACATATTTACAATGATTAAGTAAACTTACACTTCTATTGTTTCTGTTTTTACACAGGTATGAAAATGATTGTATTTAAATGTACCTTCCAATTCACTTTCCTCCAGTAAATACAAAGACTGACCAGTATTATGTGAGGGACACGAATGTATTATAGAACAAAGATAATGCTTCAAAGCAAAAGAGGTTCAGCATATTCACCCCGCACAAAAGAAAAGTGAAAAACAAGTTTAATAGCAGAACCAATCACTGAACAACCCTGCAAAAGTGAAAAGTATTTGAGTTACTGCCTCTGTGAGCACCCCTAACATTTTTAACTTCCAAATACATAATAATGACATTTCAAGAAAATTACTATTCTCAGAGACAGATGTGAAGAACGAAGTGTGCCCTGCGCCCAACTCCGCAGCTATCACGATAATAGAAAGTTCCTGCCCAAGGCGGCATTTTGCTGGCTCAACTCCTCCTCTTTTTCAATTTGATGGACCCCGTAACACAGACACACACACAGTGAAACCTGAAATTCCTCCCTTGGAGTTGCAGTCAAAGTGTGTTTTTAATTTATATAGGTTATTTTCTTGTATACTTAAAAGGAAGGAATAAAAGAACGTTTTTTATTTCTGTATCACACAGCTTTTTCTCCCATATAATTCTATTCCATATATTTCTCATTCTATCCACTGAAAAATATTTTTTCATAAGTATGACTTTAAAAGTTGTTAATATCTTTATTCTGATGTATATTACTACTTGGGGAAAAGATTGTATTTACTTATTCACATATAGACTATTCAAATACATATATACTACAGGATTATCTTACTTAGCTTTAGAATATACATGTTTCTAACCTTACATTTTCTTCAAATTATCAATAAACACTGACAACATTCTTGCCTTTATATGCTTTCTTTCATCTGAAAATTTCTAAAATTAATGGACAATATTGTCAAGAATTACATATAGAGATGTGTTTCCCCTTCTTCATGTCTCATCATGCCCAAACATCCTGCTTCCTATTCATTCACTCTTTGTTTGAGTTTACTAGTTTTCTTACTCTGTGTACATCAGAATTACTTGCTAGGACTGCTGGACCTGCAGTTGTCTTGGCCAAATCGCCAGACATTCTTATTCGATAAAGCCTAGGTATTTTTGTTGACTCTCGGCAAAGTCATTTTATCTAGCAGCTCTTGATAGTCTGGGAAACTTTACAAATAATAGAAAATAATATTTATTTCTCCTAATTAGAAAAAGAAAGACAAATTCTATGAAGGGAAGTCTTTTAGGTGTGAAAGCACAAAGGAAAATCCATCACTCATCTTTCACTTTCAATCTCTCGAACTCTTGGTTCTATTTTTTCACTTAGAGACTTTTCCTAGAATCTCATAGACTTTGGAATGTGAAAATTAATTGTATGAAAAAGATGAAGTGACATGACAGTGACTCAATCCTTCTTATGTTGTAACATCTAGATATTAGTAAATAATATACAAAATTTACACAAAAACAAAACAACAAAGAAAAACATTAGTTCCTGAGGACCAACTAGGTGCTAGGCCCTTAGCTGGGCACAGAGGGTAAAAATCTGTTTTTATTCATAGGGTCTACATGGAGCAAGAAATTCAATGAAAGTCAATATTAAGAAATGTGCATTTCTGCATACCACTCAGATCATACTTTATTAACTTTTTTTCTGAAGCTTTGACACTTTTATGCACACACATCTGTTTTAAAACGTTTTGACTATAGAGAGAAATGGGAAGCTGGTAATAAAAAACTGGCCACATTCTGGCTCCCTTCATCAGTATAGCCAGGCACCTGCATAACCCTGGCAAAGATGCTGCTTTCGTCAACAAGAATTCTTGACGTACAGAGAGAAAAGTCTCTTATTTACCAGGAAAAAAAACAAAAAAAAACCCAAAAAAATTTGTGTTTTTATTCTCTTTAGTAACAATTCTTTCTCTTTACTCAGGAAACGTCTTCATTTTAGCATTTTAAGTATATTTTTATTTGTAAAGCAGATCTAAGTAGCCCTAAAAGTTAGAGGAAGGAAAGCTACTGACCTGAACACATATAAAAAAATAATTATACTGAACAGGAATAAGTTGTAGTAGGTAACACATCTCTTTTTGGCTTCCCTTTGACCCTTTCTACCTTCAGTTTCTGGTAGGCTATTTGGTTAGACTTAAAATGTTACTGGAAAATCATTTATTTTTAAGAACATAGAGAAAGCTTGCTGCTTTACAAAAGTGAAGGCTAAGGGAAAAAATTGATTGTTGCAAACCAGACTGTAGCAAAGCTATAAAAGCAAAAGTGAATACAAATGAAACAGACAAGACTTACTCAAATCATATCCCTTGAACCACAGCAAGGGAGCAAACAAGAATGTTCTATCACTTCAGTCTCAATAACGAGTGTGTGAGTCCTGTAATCCACTGGGATTGATTTAATATCACTTCAGTCTCAATAACGAGTGTGTGAGTCCTGTAATCCACTGGGATCGATTTAAAATTTCAAAATGTAAAATCATTTTAGAATTATTCAGAAGTTTTTACATTTAAAAGTTTCATTTATGAATTATTTAAATGAACAATTAGTTTGCAAACCTTTAAAGAAATAATACAGGAGATGACGTCAGAGTAATGGCGGGGTAGGAAGCGATACCGATAAATCTCCCCCAAAACTCAACAAGATCTTCAACCAGAAACAGAAAAACCTATACTTGGAGCTTCCAGATGCTTCGCAATACACCCAAAGGTATGATTGAGTGAAAAATTGGCTAAAAATATAACCAAACCCCGAAGGAAATAGGGAGTAAGAAATGCTCCGCCTTCCTCACTAACCTAAACAGGGCGGCTTTCTCTGGTAACTGTGAATATAGAAACTGAGGCGGGCAAAGGGGGTGAATACATCCAGGCCGCGACACAAACGGCCGAACCAGGCTGTGGCACGGAGATCCAAGCCGAGGAAAATCTGATCCTGTGGCAACCCGGGCAATACAAGCTAACACTCGCGCCAAACCCAAACAAAGAAAGACAAGCGGGGCGGCCATTTTACCCGGTCTCCTGGTTGGTGCGCAGTTAGTGGGCGAGAGATTTCTTCCTAAGCCCCGGCAGTGGGTGCCCGAGTTGCCCCACGGAGAGGCAGGGTCAGAGGGCTTTCTGTGGGCCGAGGGCAGAGTCTCTGGGCAGCCCCAGCGCCCTGGGAAAGCCACGCACGGGAGGGAGTGAGAACTAATTCCAACGGTGGAGATTTTCCGTACTGGAGGGTGTTTCACTCAGAGGGAAACGCGGCCGGCCTCATATCCTGGTTTGCGTGCGCAGATAAGGAGTGAGCGATTCCTCCGAGTGCCTCTGCAGTGCGCGCCCATGTTATCGCACAGAGGGGCAGAGTCAGGGGCCTTTGTGTGGGCCAAAGCAGAATCTCGGGCCGCCCCAGCGCCTTGCAAAAGCCGCGCACGGGGACGGAGTGAGACTCAATTCCAACGCTGCAACTTTTCCCTGCGGTTGGGGGTTTCACTCAGAGCGTGAGACTGCTGGCCGGATATCCTGGTCTGCGCGCGCAGCCAGTGAGTGAGAGTTTCCTCCAAGTGCCCCGGAAGTGGGCGCCCGCTTGTGTTACCGGACAGAGTGGCAGAGCCAGAGGTCTTTGAGTGGGCGGAAAGCCCGCCTGATTATGCTAGCAGCTCTGACTGACTGAGCCTTACCCAGAGCCCTGTGCTGAGTGGAAATAGAGTGGGGAGTTGCCAGCTCTTTGAGCCTCTTACTATCCAGGCAGAGGCAGCAGCAACCCCATAGCTGGATTATCAGGCTACTAATTGAGGAAGGAAAGACTAGGAGAAAGGCTCCAGGAACACGGACTCTCTCACTGTCGGAGCCTATAAATGCTAATGAGCTTCAACTGCCAACGAGACTAAAGCACAATACATGACATTGCCATAGAGACTTATCAACTGCAAACCTCCACCTGAGCGTGCCAAAGGGGCAAAACCCGGGGTACAGAGTCACCGACCAGGAAGAGGGAGAGAAAAGAAAAAGCAAGAAGATAACCTCTCAAAATCAAGAATAATCTGCAGACTTTATAACCTTTCCCATTTTATTATATTTGTTTGTTTGTTTCTCCTATCTTCATTCTTGATACTTTTTTTTTCCTCCTCCAATTTGGCCGATTAACTCTCTACCGGTCTTACTCTCTCCTCTCCTTGAACTACACTACCCATAAGTGTTACATCTCCCATTATCTTTTCTCTTCTCTTCCTTTCTCTCTATGAGGGTTGCACTCCAAAACCCTTAACTCTCTCTCTCTCTCTCCTGTCTTTTTTCTTCTTTTAGTGGTTCCCTCTTTTTTTTCTCTCTCTCTCTTTCTTTTCTCCCTCTATATTAGTTTCTTCCTTTCTCCTTTACATCTCCTCTCATTCAAACCTCAATAACAAACAAATTATCTTATCTGGGACTCAAACTTATGTTGTGGCATTTTGGGGGGTTTTTACTTCACCTTTTTAACTCACTAGCAGTGCTCCCATCCCTGGCTCTCCATATTATCTAGTTCTTGTTCCACTAAATACAATAGTAATTTTTTAATTTGTCCCCCCATTTTTCTGTTTTCCTCTTAATCCTCTCATCATAACTCTTAGACAACCAACACCTAAAAGCAAATCATTTTATTCTTGACCCAAATTTTTTCCTTATTTGCTTTTTGTGGGTCCATACGCTCTTTTTTTTTTTTTTTTTTTTTTGCCCCTTTATTACTTTTCCCCAATTCAGGCCCTCCATCACAGGCATTGTTTGTTATAATTCACAGTCCACCACAAGATTTTCTCAAGAAAGAGGGGAGAGGAGAGGAGAGGAAAAAAGGAGGGGGGGAATAATTTCCTTTTTTTTTTTAAATTTTTATTTTATTTTATTTTTCTTTATTTCATTATTAATTTTTTTTAAAAAAAAACAACTCTTTTCGATTTATTATTTTTTTTATTATTTTTTTTAAACTTTTTATTCTTTATTAAATCTCATTAATACTATCAACAAAACCACCCTCAGATGCCATTAAGGAAGAGAAAATCGAATATCATGGATACAAAAGAAAGAGAGGTAACACAGCTAGATGAGGAAAAATCTATGGAGAAAAAATTTAATATATTGGAAACCTTGGAGCTAAATGACAGAGAATTCAAGATAGAAATCCTAAAAATCCTCCGAGATATACAAGAAAACACAGAAAGGCAATTTAGGGAGCTCAGAAAACAACTCAATGAACACAAAGAATATATGTCCAAGGAAATTGAAACTATAAAAACAAATCAAACAGAGATGAAAAACTCAATTCACGAGCTGAAAAACGAAGTAACAAGCTTAGCTAATAGAACAGGTCAGATAGAAGAGAGGATTAGTGAAATAGAAGACAAGCAACTTGAGGCACAACAGAGAGAAGAAGAAAGAGACTCAAAAATTAAAAAAAATGAGATAGCCCTACAAGAATTATCTGACTCCATCAAAAAGAATAACATAAGAATAATAGGTATATCAGAGGGAGAAGAGAGAGAAAATGGAATGGAGAACATACTCAAACAAATAATAGATGAGAACTTCCCAAGCCTGTGGAAAGAACTAAAGCCTCAAGTTCAAGAAGCAAACAGAACTCCAAGTTTTCTTAACCCCAACAAACCTACTCCAAGGCATATCATAATGAAATTGACACAAACCAACAGCAAAGAAAAAATTCTCAAGGCAGCCAGGGAAAAGAAGAATACAACATATAAAGGAAGGCACATTAGATTATCATCAGATTTCTCAGCAGAAACTCTACAAGCTAGAAGAGAGTGGACCCCAATATTTAAAGTCCTGAAAGAGAGGAACTTTCAGCCACAAATACTATACCCATCAAAGCTATCCTTCAAATATGAAGGAGAAATAAAAACATTCACAGATACAGAAAAGATGAGGGAATTTATCATCAGAAAACCCCCACTCCAGGTATTACTAAAGGGGGTTCTCCAATCAGATAAAAGAACAAAAAAAAAAAAAAAAAAAAAAAAAAACAGAGCCACAAGTAAAAGCTCCAAGAAGAACACAATAAAACCAAATTTAAACTGTGACAACAACAAAAAGAAAGGGGGGGAGAAGATGGAGATTAACAGTAGCAAAGGACAATGGAGTGCAAAAGTACTCACAAAATAGTTCACTACAATGAACAGGGTAGGGATCCTTTTCATTATTCAAAGGTAACCACCATTGAAAAAACCACCACAGAAGCACATGAGATAAAAAAGATAGCAACAGTGGAAAGATGTATGGAATACAACCAAATAAAAACAAAAGATAGAAAAACAAAAGAGAAGGATCAAACAAGACACAAAACTAACAGAAAGCAAGATATAAAATGGCAATAGGGAACTCACAAGTATCAATAATTACACTAAATGTAAACGGATTAAACTCACCAATAAAAAGGCACAGAGTAGCAGAATGGATTAAAAAAGAAAATCCAACTGTATGCTGCCTACAGGAAACTCATCTAAGTAACAAGGATAAAAACAAATTCAAAGTGAAAGGCTGGAAAGCAATACTCCAAGCAAATAACATCCAAAAAAAGCAGGTGTAGCAATACTCATATCGGATAATGCTGACTACAAGACAGGAAAAGTACTCAGAGACAAAAATGGCCATTTCATAATGGCTAAGGGGACACTGAATCAAGAAGACATAACAATTCTTAATATATATGCACCAAACCAAGGAGCACCAAAATATATAAGACAGCTACTTATTGATCTTAAAACAAAAACTGACAAAAATACAATCATACTTGGAGACCTCAATACACCGCTGACGGCTCTAGATCGGTCATCCAAACAGAGAATCAACAAAGACATAGTGGCCTTAAACAAAACACTAGAGCACCTGGATATGATAGACATCTACAGGACATTTCATCCCAAAGTGACTGAGTATACATTTTTCTCCAGTGTACATGGATCATTCTCAAGAATTGACCATATGTTGGGCCACAAAAACAACATCAGCAAATTCAGAAAAATTGAAGTTGTACCAAGCATATTTTCTGATCATAAAGCCTTGAAACTAGAATTCAACTGCAAAAAAGAGGAAAAAAATCCCACAAAAATGTGGAAACTAAACAACATACTTTTAAAAAATGAATGGGTCAAAGAAGAAATAAGTGCAGAGATCAAAAGATATATACAGACTAATGAAAATGACAATACGACATATCAGAATCTATGGGATGCAGCAAAAGCAGTGATAAGAGGGAAGTTCATATCACTTCAGGCATATATGAACAAACAAGAGAGAGCCCAAGTGAACCACTTAACTTCCCACCTTAAGGAACTAGAAAAAGAAGAACAAAGACAACCCAAAACCAGCCGAAGAAAGGAGATAATAAAAATCAGAGCAGAAATAAATGAATTAGAGAACAGAAAAACTATAGAAAAAATTAATAGAACAAGGAGCTGGTTATTTGAAAAGATCAACAAAATTGACAAACCCTTGGCAAGACTTACCAAGGAAAAAAGAGAAAGAACTCACATAAACAAAATCCAAAATGAAAGAGGAGAAATCACCACGGACACCGTAGATATACAAAGAATTATTGTAGAATACTATGAAAAACTTTATGCCACTAAATTCAACAACCTAGAAGAAATGGATAAATTCCTAGAACAATACAACCTTCCTAGACTGAGTCAAGAAGAAGCAGAAAGCCTAAACAGACCTATCAGTAGAGAAGAAATAGAAAAAACCATTAAAAACCTCCCCAAAAATAAAAGTCCAGGCCCTGACGGCTATACCAGCGAATTTTATCAAACATTCAAAGAAGACTTGGTTCCTATTCTACTCAAAGTTTTCCAAAAAATTGAAGAAGAAGCAATACTTACAAACACATTTTATGAGGCCAACATAACCCTCATACCAATACCAGGCAAGGATGGCACAAAAAAAGAAAACTACAGACCAATATCTCTAATGAATACAGATGCTAAAATACTAAACAAAATACTAGCAAATCGAATACAACAACATATTAAAAACATAATACATCATGATCAAGTGGGATTCATCCCAGAATCTCAAGGATGGTTCAACATACGTAAAACGGTTAATGTAATACACCATATCAACAAAACAAAGAACAAAAACCACATGATCTTATCAATAGACGCAGAAAAGGCTTTTGATAAAATACAACACAATTTTATGTTTAAGACTCTCAACAAAATGGGTATAGAAGGAAAATATCTCAACATGATAAAGGCCATATATGATAAACCATCAGCTAACATCATATTAAATGGCACTAAACTGAAGGCTTTCCCCCTTAAATCAGGAACAAGACAGGGTTGTCCACTCTCTCCACTCTTATTTAATGTGGTACTAGAGGTTCTAGCCAGAGCAATCAGACAAGACAAAGAAATAAAAGGCATCCATATCAGAAAAGAAGAAGTAAAGGTATCACTTTTTGCAGATGATATGATACTATACATCGAAAACCCCAAAGAATCCACAAAAAGACTACTAGAAACAATAAGCCAATACAGTAAGGTCGCAGGAAACAAAATTAACATACAGAAGTCAATAGCCTTTCTATATGCCAACAATGAAACAACTGAGAAGGAACTCAAAAGAATAATCCCCTTCACGATTGCAACAAAAAAAATAAAATACTTAGGAATAAACATAACAAAGAATGTAAAGGACTTATATAATGAAAACTATAAACCATTGTTAAGGGAAATCGAAAAAGATATAATGAGATGGAAGAATATACCTTGTTCTTGGCTAGGAAGAATAAATATAATCAAGATGGCTATATTACCCAAAGCAATATACAAATTTAATGCAATTCCCATCAAACTTCCAATGACGTTTTTTAAAGAAATAGAGCAAAAAATTATCAGATTTATATGGAACTATAAAAAACCCCGAATAGCCAAAGCAATCCTAAAGAAAAAGAATGAAGCTGGGGGCATTTCAATACCTGACTTCAAACTCTATTATAGGGCCACGACAATCAAAACAGCATGGTATTGGCAGAAAAATAGACACTCAGACCAATGGAACAGAATAGAAAGCCCAGAAATAAAACCACATATATATGGTCAAATAATTTTTGATAAAGGGGCCAACAACACACAATGGAGAAAAGAAAGCCTCTTCAATAAATGGTGCTGGGAAAACTGGAAAGCCACATGCAAAAGAATGAAACTGGACTACAGTCTCTCCCCCTGTACAAAAATTAACTCAAAATGGATCAAAGATCTAAACATAAGACCTGAAACAATTAAGTACATAGAAGAAGACATAGGTACTCAACTCAGGGACCTGGGTTTTAAAGAGCATTTTATGAATTTGACTCCAATGGCAAGAGAAGTGAAGGCAAAAATTAATGAATGGGACTACATCAGACTAAGAAGTTTTTGCTCAGCAAGAGAAACTGATAACAAAATAAACAGAAAGCCAACTAAATGGGAAATGATTTTTTCAAACAACAGCTCAGATAAGGGCCTAATATTCAAAATATACAAAGAACTCATAAAACTCAACAACAAACAAACAAACAATCCAATAAAAAAATGGGAAGAGGATATGAACAGACACTTCTCCCAGGAAGAAATACAAATGGCCAACAGATATATGAAAAGATGCTCATCTTCTTTAGCTATTAGAGAAATGCAAATCAAAACGGCAATGAGATACCACCTCACACCTGTTTGATTAGCTGTTATTAACAAGTCAGGTAATAGCAAATGTTGGAGAGGCTGTGGAGAAAAAGGAACCCTCATACACTGTTGGTGGGAATGTAAAGTAGTACAATCATTATGGAAGAAAGTATGGTGGTTCCTCAAAAAACTGAAAATAGAACTACCTTATGACCCAGCAATCCCTCTACTGGGTATATATCCCAAAAACTCAGAAACATTGATACGTAAAGACACATGCAGCCCCATGTTTATTGCAGCATTGTTCACAGTGGCCAGGACATGGAAACAACCAAAAAGCCCATCAATAGATGACTGGATAAAGAAGATGTGGCACATATACACTATGGAATACTACTCAGCCATAAGAAATGATGACATCGGAACATTTACAGCAAAATGGTGGGATCTTGATAACATGATACGAAGCGAAATAAGTAAATCAGAAAAAAACAGGAACTGTATTATTCCATACGTAGGTGGGACATAATAGTGAAACTAAGAGACATTGATAAGAGTGTGGTGGTTACGGGGGGGGGGAGGGGGGAATGGGAGAGGGATAGGGGGTGGGGAGGGGCACAAAGAAAACAAGATAGAAGGTGACAGAGGACAATCTGACTTTGGGTGGTGGGTATGCAACATAATTGAACGACAAGATAACCTGGACTTGTTATCTTTGAATATATGTATCCTGATTTATTGATGTCACCCCATTAAAAAAATAAAATTATTAAAAAAAAAAGAAATAATACAATTGTTAGGATCCCCATTTTTATATCTGTTATAGACTTTGAGGTATTTTTCCCTAATCTGAACACTAGAATGCATTATCAAGAGAACTGTGTCATGACCAAAATGAACATTTATCATTTATGAATTTAAGAATTTTGATGTTAAAACATTCTAAATTACAAGTTTCTTATCCAAAATGCAGAATCTAATTAGTTATCTTATAGACATTTAATGAAAATGAGTAGGTTGAAGCGTACTCATTCCTAATTTATCATTTTTTAGTGCCACTCTTAATGAAATTTATAGACTTTATTCAATGCTTAAAATTATGCATGCAAGAAATCTCTCAAGTGAGTATTATTGAGTATTATTTCCTACAGAGAAGAGCTATAGTCTGGTAAATTATGTTGTAAAGCACAATTATTTTAAGCAAAACTGCACCCCTCTCTCCCCACTCCCAGCCACTAGTTCTTATCATACAATTGAAAATATCTACTCATGAAGAATATTCTTTTTTTCCTCTGAAAGAAACAAAATAAGTCTTAAAATTCTGAAAAAGCACAAATGCTAAAGTGTTTGGTTTCTTTACTTCAATTCTGATTATTGAACAAATCTAAAGAAAGCAGTTTTAATGTTTTAGTGAGAATTCTAATTTTCTGTAGCTATTATCTAAAATTTCTGATGATTACACTTTGTCATTTTTGTATAAGCTCCTTTACTACATTTTGGTAGTATCTTCCACAAGATGAAAAGTGAAACTAAGGGTTAATGTATTGAATCAGTACTTAATAATGAATGACTGAAGAGTACCTACAAGAATGAGTAAGCTGTGTAGCTAATGGTGAGAATCGAAGCCTAACTACTGATGTCAGTGTCAGGTGAAGGTAGTAGACAAGGTTGATCCCTATGTTCATGCAGTGTATGGGCCAATAAAACAAAACAGAATAGAATATAGACACAATAAAACAAAATTTTAAGTAAAATGATCACCACTAACAACAGTGGCAGAATCCTGAATGTGTCATGTTTTGAAATAATACAGTTTAGGTCTTGGCAGTACCATTTAATTAAATCTCACTGTGATCTTGGGCAATCCATATCCCTATACAAGCCAAGGTTCCTTATATTTCCTGTGAAAGAAGGGGGTTGGATTAGTGATCTCTAAGTAATTGTCCAGCTTACTGGACATATGAATGATTTCCATATTCATCTGGCAAATAATATCTTCAATTGAACCTATGAATGCAGCAAACTTTTGCTAATAGAGTTTGATGAAATTTTCTCCAGCATTGCTATACGGAAGAAAATTGTCAAAGCTCAGTCACAATGCAAAAAAATGGAATCTTGATAAAGTGGCAGCATAAATATAATCACTTTGCAAATTTTGGAAGTCATTCATTAGAATATGTGCTAAAACACACAGACCAGTGGCATCCTATTTACTTTAATAAAAAGCAAAATATTTATTCTACAATGATCTTAGAGACCAGTTATCTAAACTAGTCAATTAAGGAGTAAAAACTGAGGCCCATAAAGAAGTGCCTAAGGACAGTTCATGGCACAGCCATAGCTTCTATCCTTGCCTTTTGACATCCTAAAGTTACATTGTTTTGTCTACCTCATTGTGATAACTCTCATTTCTTCAAATAAAGCATATCAAAGATTAAGCAGCCTGAATCCTATTGTTCTAAAATTCTTATCTAAAAATTATTTGGTATAAGGCATAGTAAAGATTGTCTATTAAATACACAAAATTAGAACTCTTTTAATAATTTTAACATTTTAAATAAACAAATTGAAATATATGTTTGCCTCTGCTCTCTCCTGAAATTACACTAGGTAGATTTAAGGGAGAGAAAAAAAAAAAGGATAAACCAAAAGGAACAAGAAAGTGAAAGATGATGACAGAAATAAAACTTAGAACTTGGAAGTTCACTCTATTAATATTAGATGACTTAGACTTAGCCAGATTTGAAATTGGCCATGGAAGTACAGCGCAAACTCACACCAAAGAATCACAGAAAAATGACGGAGTTTGAGCAAACAGCCTTCTGAAGCTGGGTTTCAGATCTTTTGCTCTATCCTGTGGGTAGGAAAACAACTTTTTTCCATACAGGAGAAAACCAGAATTTTTTTCCTCTGGAGAAGTTTTCATTAGGTAGATGTATAATTGAGAAACACATGATTCCCAGTGAGGATGTGGAAAGCCTACTGAAAAAGGAGATTTAAGAAAATTATTTCTATTAAGTGGTGAGATACAATATCCCTCCTGTATTTGGTCTGAGCATATTGGCAGTCAGAGTTATGCCTTCTGGGTATTATCATAGATAAGTCCTCTCTGGGGAACCTTACTAGCCCCGGAGAAAAAATGTAAAGACAGTAAGAGCGGGATATTTAACAATAAAAAGGTTTGGTTCAAATATGCAATGAAGCCCAGCAAATCATAAACTACAACCACGCAGAGAAACTTTCAGTCAGCTATTTTAGGGTCCCACGTACTTTTCTGAGAATAAAACAAAGACTATATTAAATGAATTAGGAGACTAGTACAAAGCAATGACAAGAAGAATAGTATTAAAACAGTTTGTTAGCTTCATCAAGAATAGAAAAATATTACATTGATAAAGTTAAGTGGTGTCAAAAGCTATAAAGAACACTAGATTATAAAAAAGAACTTGTTGAAGTTAAAAATTAGAGGGCAAAAATAATATTTAAATAAAAATTTTGAAAATATGGTTGAGACAATCTGTAATCTCTTTATCTATTTGTTGTCATTATTTAATGAACTCCTACTCTGTGTCAGGTGCTAGAGATATAGTAAAGAGACAAAAATTTTCTTACAAAACAGTTTTTATTCTACTGGGAAAGACATAATCAAAGTAAAGAACTGAAACAGTGTGCAGGTACTGTAAAGAGCTAAGAAGACAAAACAAGAAAGAGGAAGAGGAATATGAAAGATTGGGAAAGAAATGAAGTTGCAGAATTGGGCAGACAAGAAGTTTTTATTGTGACTTTTGAAGATAAGATCTGAGGAAGTGAGACAGGTAACAACAATGTTGACATTGAGGGGAAAACTTTCTAGTGAGAGAAGAGTCAAGTTTCTCAAGAGAGTGCCTGGCCTTTTCTTAGAACACTACAGAACAGTGTCCAAGACCTGAGAAAATCAGAGAGTAGGAATAGAAAATTAAGTCAGAAAGGAAAAAGAAAGCAAGATTGTGTAAGATCTTACAAGTCAAGAGGAGAAGAGAGATGATGGAGACTGCCAGCAGTTAGAAATGAAAAGACAAATATCTCACAGAATTAAAAACAATATTGGACAGCACATAAAGAAAGTAGACATTGTACAAATATAATTTAAAACAGCAACCAGAAAGAAATAGAAATAAACAAACAGTAAAAGGGTTAGAGATAAAATTGTAGATACAGAAAAAAAAAAAAAAAAGCGAAAGGAGAGCCAACATACAATTTTGAAGCTCCCTCCACAAAAAAATTAAATAAGATATATAGGCTCTCCAGAAAATTTAACTTTACAGAAATAAAAAACAAAGGAAAGAAGACTTGAAGATACATAGTGAAAGGTACACTATGTGCTAGATAAAACTGATTCAGAATGAACCATGCAAAAACATATTTTAAAACGTTAGTAAAAAAATGGGGCAGAGAACCTTAACAGACACTTTTCCCAAGAAGACATACAAATGGCCAACAGGTATATGAAAAGATGTTTAACTTCACTAGCTATCTGAGAAATGCAATACCACTGAATGAGATACCACTTCACACCTGTTAGACTGGCTATTATCAACAAGAGAGGTAATAACACTTGTTGGAGTAATTGTAGAGAAAAAGGACCTCTCACTCACTGCTGGAAAGATGTACACTGGTACAGCTGCTATGAAAAACAGTATGGTGATGCCTCAAAAAATCAAGACTAGAGTTACCATATGACCAGTAACCCTTCTGGGTATCTACCCAAAAAATTTGAAAAAATTTATTCACAATGATATATGTACCCCTATGTCCAATGCAGCATTATTAATCATGGCCAAGACATGGAAACAACCAAAATATTCTTTGCTAAGTGATTGGATTAAAAAGATGTGGGGTACATATGACAATAGAATAGGACTTAGCCATAGGAAAAAATAAAATATAGCCTCTTTTTTTTTTTTTTTTTGAGAGAGAGAGAGAGAGAGACAGAGGTAGGGAGAGACAGGAACATCAAGTTGCTCCTGTATGTGCCCTAAGAGGAGAATCGAACAGGCAACCTCAGCACTCCAGAACGATGCTCCAACTAACAGAACTATTTGGCCAGGGCTTAATTTTTATTGATATTTAGAGAGAGAGGGGAAGGGAAAGGGAAGCATTCATTTGTTGCTCCACTCAGTCATGCCTTCTTTGGTTGCTTCCTGTGTGTGTCCAGACTGGGAATGGAACCGGCAACTTTATCATTTTGGGACGACACTCTTAACCCAGTGAGCTAATCAGCCAGAGCCAAAATAGAGATGTCCCTCACCATATCGCGGTTCACTTTTTATACCATATTTCCCTGTGTATAAGATGCTCTCATGCCCAAAATTTAAAAAAAAAAATGTATTACATAAAGTTATTGAACTCAAGTTTTATTCATCATAAAATATATACACCTCCTCATCATTGTCAAAACTCCCATCGACTAGCTTGTCCTCATCTGTGTCTGATGACGAATTGAATCACTGTTTTCATATATTGTCTTGTTTGTACTTCCATCTATGGCATTTGAAATGCCATAACCACTGTATAAGACGCACACAGTTTTTAGACCACAAATTTTTTGAAAAAGGGTGCATCTTATATGTGGGGAAATATGGTATATAATTTTGTATCATGGATTTTTTTGCTATATCATGGGATTTTGCAGTATATAGGTATTTTTATATATTATTTTAATTATTTTTGTGGTAATATAAGCAAAATAAATGTGGGAAAGGTTTATAAAAGTGTGAGGAGGGTTTATAAAGCCTTAACATATATATAAATAATAAGATAAATATAAGGTCTCTACCTTGCGGATTTTCGCCTATCTCGGGGTTCTGGAACCTAACCCTGCAATAGACAAGGGACCACTGTACAGCCATTTTTAACAACATGGATGGATCTTGAGGATATTATGCTCAGCAAAATACAGCAGACCAAAAAATCAAGAACAATATGGTTTCACTCATATTTGGGAAATAAAACTGAAAGCAACCAATGAACAAACAAGACAAAGAAATGCAGACAAGAGTATGGCTGTTAACACAGGGAAAGAGAGGTAGGGAAGGTAGAGAAGGGTAAGGGGGTCACGTGGTGAAGGAAGAAAATTTGACTTTTGGTGGTAAACACATGATCCAACATACAGATGATGTTTTATAGAATTGTACACATGAAACTGATATAATTTTCTTAATCAAAAGCACTGCAATAAATTTAATTAATTTTTTTTTTAACTTAAGGAAACACAACATAAAGCTAGTAAAATCTAAAGATAAGGCATTCTTTGGGTACTCTGGCAAAGAACTGATTAGTTTACTGTAGTACTCCAGCCCACTGGGAACTATCTGGTATCACGTGGAAAAAAACTACTCAAGACACAAACTTATGTCAAGAGGAAGAGAGAGGGGGCCTGCCAAGGGAGGCA
The DNA here is from genome assembly GCF_036850995.1 of Saccopteryx leptura. NCBI lineage: Eukaryota > Metazoa > Chordata > Mammalia > Chiroptera > Emballonuridae > Saccopteryx > Saccopteryx leptura. Next base: position 179,039,564 of record NC_089506.1, on the reverse strand, counting down.
AAGAGAGACCTCCTGAATCTCCTTCTCCCTTAGCTTTTATTATCAGAAGCAGAACAGAGGTAACAGGATTACAAGGGAGAGAGATCAGGTGATAAAGGGAAGAATGATTAATGGACTTTTTGCTGACATGGAGAAAGGGCTATTTTCGTCAGACTATTCTCTTTCTTTTGCTAATTTTAAGCACAAAGAAGGGGCAACCCAGAACCTCTAGGCCAGGGGTCCCCAAACTACAGGTTGGGGCTGCATGCGGCCCCCTGAGGCCATTTATCCGGCCCCCGCCGCACTTCCGGAAGGGGCACCTCTCTCATTGGTGGTCAGTGAGAGAAGCACATTGACCATCTCATTAGCCAAAAGCAGGCCCATAGTTCCCATTGAAATACTGATCATTTTGTTGATTTAAATTTACTTGTTCTTTATTTTAAATATTGTATTTGTTCCCGTTTTGTTTTTTTACTTTAAAATATGTGCAGTATGCTTAGGGATTTGTTCATAGTTTTCTTTATAGTCCGGCCCTCCTACGGTCTGAGGGACAGTGAACTGACCCCTGTGTGAAAAGTTTGGAACCCCTGCTCTAGGCTAATTTTCTAAAGCCCATTCACATACATTATGCAGACACAAAGGTCACCCACTCACACTTTCTTGGTGTTTGCATTAAGGAGACATTCACTCAGGGTTTATAATTAAAGTTCTCTAATCCAAATCATAGAGGGTTCAAGATTAGATGGGTGATTCCATACAGTTTACAAGTAGAAAAGGTAGCATGGCCTCATATTTTCATACAGTTCCATCAAGATACTCAAGGAAAAAATTGTGACTTAATGTATTTTATTTTCAGCTGTCCATTTTTTAAGTGTAAAGATTGTGGAGAGTTTCAACTATGTCAAAATTCATTTTAATGAGTCTTTCTCAAAAAAGGTATTAGAGAATTTTAGAAAAAACAAGAATTGATTTGAAAACCATTGCAGAATAATTGACAAGAACATTGTGACTAGTTAAGTATAGGAATAAATCTAAAACAAATTTAGGTATTAGAATTATGAGGCAGTATACGAATATATGTTCTAACAATCTGTATCAATACACTTAATAACTTGGAAAGAAAAGAATGAGAAATTATTTGAGGTAAAAATGTCAGTGTAAAGCCAGTAGCCATGGCCACCATCACAGCCACTTGGTCTGTGCATTTGATTCTGATTGACAGTAATAAAACAACGGAGCCAAGAACTGGTGGGCCATTAGCTTTAATCCTAGCTCACACCCAGTGAGTGAGAAAATATACACAGTGGGAAAACACTTCCCTTTCCATTCAGGGCTCCCAAAGCCACTGACTCATCCGAGTTTTCCTAGAATCAAAGGTCCCACCAGCCTTATTCACCTCTGTTCCCTATCTCCTTCTCTCTGCACAAACTCTGCACAAACTGGCTTCTCCTTCAGCACTCCACTATCTTGGCTGCCTCTCCTCTGCAATGCTAATGACAGGAACCAAGAGAGAGAGCTCCTGGTCTGCCTTATTTTATAGTAGAAATTAAAGCCTTTGAGCTGTGATAAGGTGCCAAAGAATTGCAAAAATTGTTAACATTAGTATTTTAAAAGGAAGAGTCAGGCCCCCTTACCCCTCTTCTCTGAAAAGAAAAAAAAATCCAGAGAAAGAGATTAAAGGGGCAAAAATTAGTTAGTAACTAATTATAGTTCTCTGGAAGGATAAAACTTATCTGAAAACTTCTTCTTTCTCATCCTTAAGATTCTTTAGGAGACAATTTTTACATATTTTAATTAAAATTCCTACACTGATTCTAACTCTTCCTCCCCTCCTGGAGTCCTGAGAGTGATGTATACCTCTAGACCAGGGGTAGTCAACCTTTTTTATATCTACCACCCACTTTTGTATCTCTGTTAATAGTAAAATTTTCTAACCACCCACTGGTTCCACAGTAATGGTGATTTATAAAGTAGGGAAGTAACTTTACTTTATAAAATTTATAAAGCAGAGTTACAGCAAGTTAAAGCATATGATAATAATTACTTACCAAGTACTTTATGTCAGATTTTCACTAAGTTTGGCAGAATAAATCTTTACAAAACAACTTACTATAGTTAAATCTATCTTTTTATTTCTACTTTGGTTGCTCTGCTACCACCCACCATGAAAGCTGGAACGCCCACTAGTGGGCGGTAGGGACCAGGTTGACTACCACTGCTCTAGACAAAGGGATCACAAGACCATCCCCCTTGCTGGAAAAACCTAAATTCTGTAACATTTTATATGCTTCCTAATAACCATCCCTCTTGAAATCCTTTATATGTATGTATAAAAACTTGTAAACTAAACAAGCCAGGACTAGCTTATTAGGTTTCCTAATAAGCTAGCCCCAACACTTTTAGCAAAGGTATTTTCATTTAGCCTCTCTCCTTATCCTAAGCTAACCATTTTGCTGTGGCGACAGGGATGGGGGGTAGACACTAGAAAATTTGGGAATGTCTTTGCCGGGTATGTAAAACAATTATCACTACTGTGTTATCTTGTGGTCTTGATGTGTAAGAATGCTTTTTCTTTTTAATAGATCCTATAGATAGATGTTGTAAGCTTGTTAGTAATTGACTATTGTACCATGCTCCCTCTTTACCCATCCCAACCAGTACTTGATTTTGTATAAAAGAAGGTCTAGAATGGTGAGAGGGCTTACATGATTTGGGATTGTGCCCCATGTAGCTAGCCAGATAATTAATAAACTCCTCAAATTTCTTCTGTAGCTTTCCTAGTGTCTCTGTAACCCACGAATTAAGGTACAATGCTTTACAACAAAGCCAATATACAAGTAATGAAGTCTTTGATACAAAGCCACTTATCTGAGGCATAAATTGGATTCCTCATAAGACTGTACCACTCCACATTATGCAACAGTCAAGGGTGTGGGGAAAAGCTTAGTTTTGAGAAGATCTTAGTATTAGAAGGATGTTGAAAAGATCTTAGTATTAAAAGGGTGGGAAAAGCTTAGTCTTAAAACTAAGCCTTAGGCTATAAGGACCTTCCCAGTTTACAGCCTGTTTCCCACACTCAATGTAAACTATAAGCGAGCAAACATATACATCATATTTACAAACTTATTTGACCAACAGTTGGTTATTAACTATGCTAATATACTGTAATCACTTATGGCAGCCAGGAGTCAAAGTATATCACTTACAAAAAAAATATACTAACATATTTAAAAATTTCAAAGAAACCATTATAGAAATCCAGCATTATCTATTATTACATAGTGGAGCAAAGGAGAAGAAGGATGAAAAAAACCTGTATATTTTAACATTTCTTATTGTAGAAAAAAAAGATATTGTGAAATTATTTTGAAAAGACTATTTCCTTTAAAAATGAAAAATGTAATATTGTTCTTCGCACCTAAATCATCCTGAATCATAAACTGAACACCATTAAAAAATGTAATATAGGTTTATTAGCAAGTCTTCCAAATCAATAGAGCAGAGCCTCCCTACAAATGTGTCAGAGCACACTATGTGGTGCTAATGATTTACTGGCATGATGAGACATCCACTTCATCAGCTGTATACATTTAGTGAGGATGGACTAGCCAGACTCTCCAAAGGGTTGTATCCATCCAGTAGTTACCAACTGTTTACCCTAGTACAGGGATCGGGAATCTTTTTGGCTGAGAGAGCCATAAACGCCGCATATTTTAAAATATAATTCTGTGAGAGCCATACAACAACCTGTGTACATTACACATTATCCAATAAAAATTTGGTGTTGTCCCAGAGGACAGCTATGATTGGCTCTAGCCACCCACAACCATGAACATGAGCAGTAGGAAATGAATGGAGCCACATCTGGCCTCGCGAGCCATAGGTTCCCGACCCCTGTCCTAGTATGTTATAGTATATAATCATTTTCAATATATTTTTAATAATGCAAAAAGAATACTTTATAACACAGCACTGCATGAACACATAAGATAATACTTACCCTGTTCTTTAGTCACTCATTCTTGTATAATTTTGTTGCATGGTAATTGCACAATGGGGGGATAAATGGTGAAGACTTGACTAGGAGGTGAATACATAATACACAATACAGTGTACAGAGATGTGCTGTAGAATTGAGCATCTAAGACTTATATAATATGTTAACTAAAAGAAAACTCTGGAAAAGTTCTAGAGAGAATTAAAATGAAACTCAACCAGGTAAATAGATATTTTGAGATGAAGAAAAAAATGGTACTTTGGGTAAGAATGGCTTTAATAAATTATAAAGAAAAATTTTCTGACTTACTTGGTTGCAAATAAATTACTATAATATTTTATGGAGTTATTCAAGAGAAGATGTGATGGCCCTGGCCGGTTGGCTCAGTGGTAGAGAGTCGGCCTGGCGTGCAGAAGTCCTGGGTTCGATTCCCGGCCAGGGCACATAGGAGAAGCACCCATTTGCTTCTCCACCCCTCCCCCTCTCCTTCCTCTCTGTCTCTCTCTTCCCCTCCCGCAGCCGAGGCTCCATTGGAGCAAAGATGGGCCAGGCGCTGGGGATGGCTCTTTGGCCTCTGCCCCAGGCCCTACAGTGGCTCTGGTCACAACAGAGCAATGCCCCAGAGGGGCAGAGCGTCACCCCCTGGTGGGCAGAGCTTCGCCCCTGATGGGCGTACCGGGTGGATCCCGGTGGGGCGCATGCGGGAGTCTGTCTGACTGTCTCTCCCTGTTTCCAGCTTCAGAAAAATACAAAAAAAAAAAAGAAAAGAAAAGATGTGATATGATGGTAAGTTCAAATCAAAAATAAGCAAATAAACTCACTATTTTTGAGATTTATTTATTTAGATAAGAAGTATTACTTAATTTTAGTTTAAATTTGATTTCATGTTGTTCCTTGTGAAATATTCTATACAATTAAACTATTGAAAAGCAGTGACATTAGATATTCAAGAGGAAAATTCAGAATGTTTCTTCTTCAAGGGTAGTAGATTTAGCATTCTACCTAGAATATATTACTTTCAGGAAATTTTAACTTCATAATTCTCATTTTCCCAAATGCCTCCAATGATGTCATTACTATAGCCATCTGGGCTTTAATTCAAAGTCATTCTTTAACCCCAAAAGGTAGCAGCTCAATACTCTCAGACTACGGTAAAGAAGAATGTACTCCAAGGTTCAAGGGAGTATTTGGTCAAAATCTAAGAGGTACAAATGGGGGAAATAGATAATATAGACTATATTCATGGGAATATCTTAAATCAAGATTGATATTTTTCAACATATTTTAAGAAAATAGTTAAATTTCCAGAATATTTACTATCAAATTTGTATTCACTTTTAATGAATAAAAATTAATTTTATATAATTTTATCTTTTAATGAATATATAATCAATATTAAAATATATTCATGAAGAAAGAGGGAGAAAGAGGGAGAAAGGAAGAGATAGCTTCCTGTGGTAGTTTTCATGACGGCAATATAGCAATGAAAAAGGCACCTACGAGGAAGCCTTATTATTTCTATATCTAGTATATTTCAAGTAAGTATTAAATCCATTTTATTTTTTTAAAAGTATGCATTAAAAAACTCTACATTTATTTCATGGTTATGAAATTTTAACATTTATCTCTCAATATTTTAGACACTCTAAAAACATTGACTATCATTTTATCTTAGCTTAAAGAATCATGTAGGGCTATGATAAGTAACATGGCAGAAACATGTTTCTTGAAGTGTAGTACACAGTAGGATTTAATAAATAAGAACCAGGCAATGAAAAGTTAGACTCTTATATTGTTTCTATGACAGGGTTTTAATATTAATGAGGGAGAAAGGGAGGAAGGAAGGAAGAAATAAGGAAGAAAAGAAGGAAATAAGGAAAGAAAGAAAGAGAGAGAGAGAGAAAGAAAGAGAGAAAGAAAGAAAGAAAGAAAGAAAGAAAGAAAGAAAGAAAGAAAGAAAGAAAGAAAGAAAGAAAGAAAGAAAGAAAGAAAGAGTGGAAGGAAAAACTTTACCATATTAAACATGTAATCTGGTCTGGAAAGGTGCATAAAGTTACAAATAACTACAAATGAAAAGACATAAGTCATCAGGACACAGAATAAAAGCATTCTTATTATTTTGGAATTTTGGTTAAAGTCCCAAAGCTGAAGATAATCGGTATATATATATATATATATATATATAGCAAGGCTCAGATAACATCCTTTTAGTCTTAAGAATGAGGTGGCCAAATAGGTTTTTGAATCTCAACTCTATTATCTAATTTCATGATAGAAATGTGAAATCTGCACCAAATGAAAGAAAACCCTCCCAATTTCTTAGGATGATGTGGCAGCATGTACATGTGCACAGATGATGACATAACACTGTGTGTACAGCAGAGCAGCCCATGGCCATGCCAGTCTAGATGTGGATGGTACAGAGGAAAGTTCAGTGTGTTCTGTGGCTCACTAAATTCGAATCCGTGACCAAAGTGCAACGTGAATATCGGCACGTTTATATTTTTTTTCTTTTTTCTTCTTTTTATTTTTCTGAAGTTGGAACCGGGGAGGCAGTCAGACAGACTCCCACATGCGGAGTTTGCGAGAAGGCTAGAGTTTGTTGTATGTCATTTGGTCACTTGCTTGGACATAGATATATTTTAGAGTGGTTTGGGAATATGAGATGGAGGTGGGTAAAAGGTCTACTAACAAAAGAAGCTGGACAGGATTGTGGGCAGGAAAAGTACAATAGCAACTATATTGGAGATTGGCACAAAGTCAGAATGGTGCCTAACTGTCCCAGGACTGGCTATTACCCACTACTCCTGAAACACCCCTGACTATGGGGAGGGCTGGTTCAAGTGTGTAGGGTGAGGCCAAATCTGCATGGAGGGTACCAATAAGAGTATTACTTCACACAGGGTATTAAATTCATTCCTTCAAATACAGTGTGTCCGTAAAGTCATGGTGCACTTTTGACCAGTCACAGGAAAGCAACAAAAGACGATAGAAATGTGAAATCTGCACCAAATAAAAGGAAAATTCTCCCAGTTTCATACTATTCAGAGCAGTTTAATGTGGGCTCACGCACAGATTTTTTTAAGGGCTCCTTAGGTAGCTATCCCGTATAGCCTCTACAGACTCGTCACTGACTGATGGCCTACCAGAACGGGGTTTCTCCACCAAACTGCCGGTTTCCTTCAACTGCTTATCCCACCGAGTAATGTGATTCCTATGTGGTGGCGCTTTGTTATAAACCTGCCGATATTGCCCTGGCCGGTTAGCTCAGTGGTAGAGCGTCGGCCTGGCATGCAGGAGTCCCGGGTTCGATTCCCAGCCAGAGCACACAGGAGAAGCACCCATCTGCTTCTCCACCCCTCCTCCTCTCCTTCCTCTCTGTCTCTCTCTTCCCCTCCCGCAGCCAAGGCTCCATTGGAGCAAAGTTGGCCCGGGCACTGAGGATGGCTCCATGGCCTCTGCCTCAGGTGCTAGAATGGCCTGGTCGCAACAGAGCAACATCCCGGATGGGCAGAGCATCGTCCCCTGGTGGGCATGCCAGGTGGGTCCCGGTCGGGCGCATACGGGAGTCTGTTTGACTGCCTCCCCATTTCCAACTTCAGAAAAATAAAAAAAAGAAAAAAAGAAAAAAGAAGAAAAAATATAAATGTGCCGATATTCATGTTGCACTTTGGTCAAGAATTCGAATTTAGTGAGCCACAGAACACACTGAACTTTCCTCTGTACCGTCCACATCTAGACTGGCATGGCCGTGGGCTGCTCCACTGTACACACGGTGTTACATCATCATCTGTGCACGTGCACATGCTGCCACATCATCCTAAGAAACTGGAAGGGTTTCCTTTTATTTGGTGCAGATTTCACATTTCTATCATCTTTTGTTGCTTTCCTGTGACCAGTCAAAAGTCCACCATGACTTTACGGACACACTGTATATCATAGAACCAGATTTACCTTGCCTCTTGGCTGAACTGCTTTGAACTTCTGAAATAACATGTCTTTGATCAAAGGTAAAATAGTTTCATGGGAAGTCAAAATGTGTCCTGCATATGCAAAACCCTTGAATACATTAAATAGCTTAACAATAAGCTTACTCAAACAATTGTCAACGAAACATTATAAACACAGCATGTACTGACTTCCATTGGTCTTTATTTCTTCCAGTCAGTATATTTTTGACTGAATTTATTGGGGTGACATTGGTTCGCAAAACCATACAGATTTCAAATGTACAACTTAATATAACATCATCTGCACACTGCATTGTGCACCCATCACCCTAAGCAGTCTCTTCCTTCCTCATATTCTTCCCTTTGCCCACCTCCCCCACCCCCCTTTCCTCTGGCTATCACCACACTGTATCTATGTGTTATGTAAATATATATGTCTCTTTTTCACTCAATCCCCTCACCTTCTTTCACTTAGTCCCCCAAACCCTCTCTGACTGCTTTCAGTCTGCTGTTCACGTATACATGCCTCTGTTTCTATTTTGTTCATTGGTTCATTTTGTTCATTAGAGTCCACATGTAAGTGAGATCATACGGTATTTGTCTTTCTCTGGAGCCAGGATTAACATCATAGCTGACAATTTAGTTTTAGCTTTTCAAATATAATTTTGCTTTGGGAGCTTGGTTTGTCTTCCAAAACTTGACAATAAGTATAATCATGGACATTATCATTGTCTCAGATTGGCAATGCAGATGCCAAGACATGATATTAAGCACAAGTAGTTTATTCAAGAAATGGTAAGAACAAAGCACAAATGAGAAAGTGGGAAAAGAGAGGGAAGGCAGAAAAACCAATAGAAGATTAAATAGCAGGTTACCTCTAGGAACAACTGGGGATGGAATAGTATCACAATTGCCCTATAGATGGACAGAGAACCCTGAACCTTGGTATTATTTGAGGTGTCTGAGGATTTCCCCAGTCTAAATATTAGGCACTTGTAACATGCTCTTCTCATGGACTGAGCAAGATCCTGCAGTGCTAGTAAAGGCCCTAAGCAGAGCAGCAGACAGATGCAGACACCTGCTGCTTGGCCTGGAACACAACACCTAGGGGAATTGTTCATCGCATTTTGCGTACACTGAGAAGATGCAAAATAATTACTAATTTGCTATAGTCCATCCATTGAACTAGCCAAACCTATTCATGCCCCATGTTGCGTATATTTGGTTATTAATATTTTAAGCCACTGTACAACCAAAATCTCTAAAAAAAAATTACAGGGTTAATAGTAACTAGAATTTATTCAACAACCTGGGGTTCTATGGCTCCAAGAGGTTCCAAGGCAATAAGTGATATTCGCCAACTCTCTTCTATTACCTATTCTAGGTCAATTTTTCCCTTGATCAGTACTTCTCATGATCCAGATTATTTACCCAGTGGAACGGCCTAGATTTAACCTCTGAGAAGTATGAACTCCTAGTTATCTTATACTGTTGCAATTGCACATTTACTGTTTTCACTGATTGTTGAACTATCAAGAGGCACCATGGTGACTTCCATTGTCCAGACATACTCAGTCCCTATCAGGGGTCCCCAAACTTTTTACACAGGGGGCCAGTTCACTGTCCCTCAGACCATTGGAGGGCCACCACATACAGTGCTCCTCTCACTGACCACCAGTGAAAGAGGTGCCCCTTCTGGAAGTGCAGCAGGGGGCCAGATAAATGACCTCAGGGGGCCGCATATGGCCCGCGGGTCATAGTTTGGGGACGCCTGCTAGATTTTCATGATTATCAGAGTTGATTACATCCAAGGGGACAATAACTTCTTCCTTTCTTTCTGTTCTATTAGAAAGAGCAGACATGTTCTTTAGTTACTGGGGACACAGCACCATACAAGGACCATTGGTTCAATATACATAGTATCCTGCATAAAATATTCACGCAGATTATCATTTATATTTTAGTTCCTTAGCTGAACTTTAAGAGGTCATATAAATAAATGTTCTCTCAGACAGCACCACCTAGATGATGTGATAGGAACTCATGTCTCTCCTACCTCTTAAGACATATTTTCTCCTGCGCTCCCTACTAGTTGGCTATGACTTTGTAAGCTATACATCACAGTTCAGCTTCTCCTATACCCAACCCTGCTTTTCTTCTCTTCTTTTCATAGGTTTTAGTCCCTAATACACATTTTATGCTCCAAACACTTCTTTAATCTTTTCAGAAAAGCTAACCCATGATAACTTGTTTCAGAGAGTTCTAAAAAGGCAAGACAGTGACTTTCCATTTTGCCAACAAGTCTGTGTACACAGAAGAGGTCGAAAGGCACCAGGTGGCAGCCGCAGTTCAACAGAACTTTTGATGTCTTTCTTGGAAAAAGATTAATCGCTTTGAGAACCGGTAACTTGAACTATGCAGAGTACAGAGTTTCAGAGACAAGAAGAAAAATGTCCCTCAGTGGGTCATTGGGAGCAACACTAAGTGAAATCCATCTTGTATTCTTCTGATTAAGGACAAAGCATAGTTTCAAAATATTTGTTACAATTTATATTCTACATACTAGAGAATGGACTTCCCAAACTTGCGGAGTATTACCTGCAACTTGTCATTTTAATTGCATCTTTGTTGGTTATCCTAATATTCTACCATCTGAGCAACTTCTGAGTGGTGTAGTATGCAGTAGAAAGAGTGGATACCACGGCCCTAGGTTCAGGTTCACTTCCACACTCCCATTGAAGGAAAGAGAGTTTCCTGGTTTGTTCTGTTAAGTAATACCCCATGCTAGTGAGTCAAATACCTTATTTGGATAATGCTGCAGGTTGGAGCCCTTTGAGAAGGAAAAACAATCCCATACTCAGAACATATCCTTTGATGTCAGAATAAATAAATATATGACCTTTTCAGAATGGATGGGATCCCATAAATGAACTTGCCACCATGTGGACAATAGGAATTCCTGAGGAATAGTGTCATGTGGTGACAGCAATAACTAAATGACCCTTGGTCAAAGGAAGCCTAAGCTGTTTGGCTCATACATAGCCCTTTCTCTGCCACCATAGTCATTCCAAGAGGTCAGGGTTGGAAATCTTGCTCAGGTCTGGAAACTGGACAAGAGATGGTGAATTTTTTATTGGAAAGCCAGCTTTCAACCTCCCAAGATATCCATCCTTACTTTCTACAGCTGCTACAAACTGGATAGTTCCCTTGGCGGCCGCTCATTCATTTTCCCCTAGGGATTACATACTTTGTTAATCAGCTTTGTAGCTCTCTGCAGTCAAACCCCTCTATTTAGGAATTAATAATACAAAAAACACTAGAATTTATAACTTTTACACTACTTTATTTGACAAATAGTTTAAGAATATGAGTAAAATAGAACAACACAGTTAAAATTTAAACCCCAGAAATTCACAAGAACTCAACAAAAATAAAAATCCTGCTTCCTAAAAATACAACTTTCCATCAACAAAATCTCCACAAATTTATTCCTTCACTTTCTGCTATTTCTTTGCATATTATTTTCTTCTGATTTCCATGGGAACAGTACAAGTTTCTCATGCTAAGCAAATTGTTGTCTCACATTTGCTTTGTTCACTTGTTGACTTTCTCATCAATTTGCCATCTGGTCAAAAACATTGTTTTCATAAAAATTTAGAGAAAAGATTTTTTTAAAAAGCATGTGTTTTTTTTTTTTCACTTCTCAATAATGCCTCAAATTCCTATGACTTAGTGAGTCTCTAATAAAAGGAAAAAAGAAAAGGGTATTTGGGTTCAATTGAAAAGAAAAAATAGGTTAGAGATGACTCATGATGTCTTTAGAAAAACACTTCAATTTAATGACAGTTTATAAAGAACTGTGAAATATCTAAAAATGTGAAATATAAATATTAACAACACAGACAACTGCTCTGAAATTTCAGTCCTCTTATTACACCCATCCATCAGTAATACAAGATTTTGGACCACTCTTCTCAACTGTGCTTCTCATAAACCCATAATAAGGATGAGGCTAAATCATGATATTTTTAAATCATTGCAACAAACCTATTACTCCTATTTCATAGATTAAAAAAAGACTCAGAAACAGGAATTCAATAACTTTTTCTAAAGCTGGGATTTCTAACTCTAAGTCTTTATAGAATACCACATTCAATCTTGTAATAGTTCTTGCAGCTTCTCATTCATTTATCAAACTCAATTCTTTATTTCATGGATCCATATACCTTTCTTGTTTTCTTGCCTTCCTTTGAGTTCACCCCGTACACTCACTTATCTTTCAGGTGCTGCCACCACCATAAAGCTTTTGTAGTACAGATATTCCTTTGCCCTAAGGGGCAGAATATATAGAATGGAGCCCTATATACTAATATCAATCATTTCCCTTATTGCTTTGGGTTTGTTTTTTTATTTTCCAGGTATAAAGATAAAATCAATTCAGCTTTTGAAGAAATCCTAACACATTAATAAATTATTAAGTTTACAGCAAAGGCAAAGGGTTTTTATTTATGAAGAATTTATATATTATTAAACTCTATCCACCCTGTTTTTGTTCTTAAAAGACAATATCTGTACCATAATCTATGGATTCAAAATAATAGGTTACTTATTGGTACTAGAGCTTCTTAAATCTTTTCTCAATAAGAAAAAATGTCTAGTTGTGCTTGCTACTAAGCAAGTACTTATCAAAATTTAACTGAAAATGAAGTCCTTTTAAAAAAAATGAGCCCAATATTTTACCAGTTAATTAGAAAAAATGACTATAAAAATTATGAAATATAAAGTTAGTGACCTTGGAGAAACAGTTTTTCAACTTAAAGTTCACACCTAATAGTAAAGTGAAAATTATTAAAAACTCTGTAAAATTCTAAAAAAAAGTATTGTCATTTTATTTTCTTTACCTGCATCATTATGAAACCTGAAAATATTAATGGACCGAACACAAGAAAATCTAAGGCAGATATCCCAAATAAATAAATGTTTAAAGCAGGGTTTTCCAAGAAAAGGCTCTGGAGAAGTCTCATGAGTTAGACCCGTACATTTCCATATTACCCAGGAGTTAGTGGACACAAAGGACACTTAAAGTTAAGCTGCAGATTGATACAGGGAAATGCATTTGCCTTGTTCCCAGTCTAAGCTCTTTTCACTGTTAATTTCCCTGATGTAATTTCAAAATGGAATACGGTTGTGCTGTCTATATTTATAATCTAGCAGAGAATAAGGTCAAGTGTGCCTGTCCTCTTAGAGTTTATAATTTTAAAATATTTTATTCCTGAAAATTATACATCTACTCACTTTTATTCAAAAAACTAAGTCAAATATATTATTGTCACTAATGCACATGTGCCCAGAATTTACAAAATAGATTCATATGCAGATAATATATATATGAGATGAGATTTTAAGTCAGAAGGTAAATTAGTGATACACAGAATATATAAATCCATCCATACAATCCAAACAAATTTTAACCCAATGTGCTCTCTCTTCTCTTCTGATTATGGTCTTTTCATCACTTACTACTGTGACAGTAATTTTAGAATAGCAAAGTACTGAGGATCCCTTTATCAGAGAAGATGCATCTAATGAAGAAGCAAGAGAAAGTGAGTATTGGTAGAACAAATCTCCAAAGTTCAAAACAGCTGACAAGTAAGGGCACAGTTTTAGGAGTTATATCCAAGGAAAGAGTAGGGTCAATCAAAATAACATCAGGTAGAAAGCAGAAATTTAAGGAAGCTTAAGACAATTAGTAAAGCCACCTGCTGAAATCTCTTGTTGTTGGAATAGACCTAAATTCCAGAATAGGGTTTGAAAGTTATGGGACATTCTTAGTAGGGGGATAATGATAGAAAATCAACAAGAGATGAATAAAAGAGTGAGATATTATAGGTTAAATTGGCATTTATTACCAAGATGTGACTTTATAGGTAAAATTCCTTCAAGTAATTATAAAATTCAATGGTTGGCTCTCCAGGCAAATGGCTGAATAGCTCAGATGAAGTATCATTGGATTTGAGGTAGGACTATGAAATCTGCTTGCTCTATGGCAGTGGTCCCCAACCTCCAGGCCACGGACCGGTACCGGTCTGTGGGTCATTTGGTAACGGTCCGCAGAGAAAGAATAAATAACTTGCATTATTTCCGTTTTATTTATATTTAAGACTGAACGATGTTTTATTTTTTAAAAATGACCAGATTTCCTCTGTTACATCCATCTAAGACTCACTCTTGAAGCTTGTCAAGGTCATTGATACATTTATCTGTCCCACCCTAAAGGCCGGTCGGTGAAAATATTTTCTGACATTAAACCAGTCCGTGGCCCAATCAAGGTTGGGGATCACTGCTCTACGGGTCATCAGTGGGGATGCTATAGTCATCAAGATAATAAAAAGTGACCAAGGAGAAATAAACATTTGAAACATATAGAAGTCTATGGAAAAGAGATGCAGAAGGAGTGGGGACCTGTCTCAAGAGGAAATTTGATTTCATAAAAGATTTAGTAATGAGAATTCTAAAAACCAATAGGCATTAAGATTATATAAACCTCTCTACCCACTTAAGCTAAGGTGGCATTAGAAGACTCTGCATTTAGGCTTTTACTGTAAAGGGAAATAAAATAACAAAGATAAGAGTGATTTTGGCTCTGGAATTTAATATTGTATAAATAATGTTCCTATTCAAAACTCTTGGTAGAAAACCTGAAGTTGTGTTCTCAAGACACATTATGGCTATTTATAAAATGGGAGTGGGTCTTGATTAGGTAGAAGACTGATTAAATAAATATTAATTAATAAGATGATTTATTACTGGGTTAGGATTATTCTTCTATCTAAGTCTTCCCTTGGTGACATCAGCAGATATGGAGAAGGAAGAGGAGAGAAAAAAGTAAAGTGGAAAGTGTAAATGAAGGGCCTTTACAACAGAAAAAGGTTTCTTATGACAAAGTTGAATCTCAAAGAGTTAGATGGTAGGTGGTGTAGGAATGGGCAAGGATAGGGAAGACTCAGATAGAGTTGAGTCTAAAGATGGAAGAAGCCACTATGAAGAAGAAGGTTGGACAAGAAGTTTGGTGCTAAGAAGCACTAGTAGTTTCCTGCTTGGGGTTGATTATTTTTACAAAATAAAATTTAACCATCACCATATTGTTGTCTTTGTTCATGAGTTTTTAGAAGAGGAGTGGGGGTAGTAAAGGGTAAAGGTAGTAAATATGTGGTGACAGAAGAAAATTTGACTTTGGGTAGTGGGTACACATTACAATATACAGACAATGTATCAAGTGCCCATCAGTAGATGAGTGGATAAAAAAAGCTATGGTATGTTTACACAATGAAATACTATGAAGTCATAAAAAAAGAAAATATTACCTTTTATGACAGCATGGATGGACCTGAGTAGTATTATGCTAAGTGAAACAAGCCAGTGAGAGAAATACAATTACCATATGATTTCACTCATATGCAGAATCTAATGAACAAAATGAACTAACAAGCAAAATAGACAAACTCCTACATTGAGATTAGGCTAACAGCTGTTGGAGTGGGGGTCAGGGGGATGAAAGGATTGAGCAAAAAAGAACAACCAAAAAAAGAGGAATAACTCTAAAAAACTGAACACTTAAAACTCGTATGATTATATTAACCAATGTCACTCCAGTAAATTTAATTTAAAATTTTAAAACAGTGTTTGAATTTAAAACCTTCTCAGATTGAAGAAGAAATAAAAAGCAAAGTAACAAAATATTGGATATAGCATTTTCTTTAACAAAATGTGAGGTACAAATAATGGAAAGACTATATTCTTACATGCTCCAATTACTTAACAGGAAAAATTGAAAACATAAAAATTAAGTTTTGAATTCAAAATGATTAGAAGACAAACAATTTCAAAACCAAAGATATAAAAGATAAGAATCCAATGAAGATAAAATAATACTGTAACATCCTGAAGAAAAGCAAAGCAGAAATAAGATCAGTGGTTGTGAGGAGTTGTTGCTGAGGGGAAAGGTAGTTAAAATATTCTATACCTTGATTGAGTTGATATTACATGACTATATAGTTTTACTAAATGAATCAAATGATTTACCAAAAAAGGATGAATTTTACTATATTATATCACTATATACCTAAATCTTGAAAAGATAAATGATCTGAGATAGCTCATGTTATCATTTTTTAAAATTTATTTAGATAATTAAATTTAACAGGGTGACATTGGTCAATCAGAGTACATAGATTTAGAGAAAACATTTCCACATTATCTAGACCGGGGGTAGTCAACTTTTTCATACCTACTGCCCACTTTTGTATCTTTGTTAGTAATAAAATTTTCTAACCACCCACTGGTTCCACAGTAATGGTGATTTATAAAGTAGGGAAGTAACTTTACTTAATAAAATTTATAAAGCAGAGTTACAGCAAGTTAAAGCATATAATAACAATTACTTACCAAGTACTTTATGTTGGATTTTCGCTAAGTTTGGGAGAATAACTCTTTATAAAACAACTTACTATAGTTAAATCTAACATTTTATTTATACTTTGGTTGTTCCACTACCACCCACCATGAAAGCTGGAACGCCCACTAGTGGGCAGTAGGGACCAGGTTGACTACTACTGATCTAGACAGTTGATTATGCTGTATACCCATCACCCAAAGTCAAATCATCTTCTGTCACCCTATATTTTGTTTCTCTTTAAGCCCCTCCTCTTCCCCTCGCCCCCTCCCTCTCTTCTCTTTCCCTTCTCCTGGTAACCACTGCACTTTTTTTTTCTTTTCTTTTCTTTTTTTTATACAGAGACAGAGAGAGTGACAGATAGGGACAGACAGACAGAAAGGGAGAGAGATGAGAAGCATCAATCATCAGTTTTTCGTTGCAACACCTTAGTTGTTCATTGACTGCTTTCTCATATGTGCCTTGACTGTGGACCTGCAGCAAACTGAGTAACCCCTTGCTCAAGCCAATGACCTTGGGTCCAAGCTGGTGAGCTTTGCTCAAACCAGATGACCCCGTGCTCAAGCTGGTGACCTCGGGGTCTCAAACCTGGGTCCTCCGCATCCCAGTCCAATGCTCTATCCACTGCGCCACCACCTGCACCACTGCACTTTTATTTATGTTTATGTGTCTCAGTTTTGTGTCCCACCTATGTATGGAATTACACAGTTCTTGGCTTTTTCTGATTTACTTATTTTACTCAGTATAATGTTATCAAGGTCCATCCATGTTGTCATAAATGATACTATGTCATCATTTCTTATGGCTGAGTAGTATTCCATTGTATACATGTACCACATCTTCTTTATCCAATCCTCTATTAAAGGGCATTTTGGCTGTTTCCATGTTTTGGCCACCATGAAGTATGCTGCAATGAACATGGGGCTTCATGTGTCTTTATGTACCCATGTTTTCAAGTTTTGTGGGTATATTGGATTGATAGAGGTAGAGGGATTGCTGGGTCATATGGTAGTTCTATTAATTTTTTGAGGAACCACCATACTTTCTTCCATAATGGTTGTACTACTTTACATTCCCACCAACAGTAGATGAGGGTTCCTTTTTCTCCGCAGCCTCTCCAACACTTGTTATTACCTGTCTTGTTGATTAATAGCTAATCTAACATGTGGGAGGTGGTATCTGATTGTTTTGATTTACATTTCTCTAATAGCTAGTGAAGGTGAGGATTTTTTCATATATCTGTTGGCTATTTGTATTTCTTCTTGGGAGAAGTGCATGTTCATGTCCTCTTGCCATTTTTTTATTGAATTGTTTGCCTGTTTTTGCTGAGTTTTGTGAGTTCTTTATATATTTTGGATATTAGTGCCTTATCTGACCTGTTGTTTGAAAATATCACCTCCCATTTAGTTGGCTGTCTGTTTGTGTTATCAACAGTTTCTTTTGCTGTGCAGAAGCTTCTTAGTTTGATGTAGTCCCATTCATTTATCTTTGCCTTTACTTCCCTTGCCTTTGGGGTCAAATTCATAAAATGTTCTCTACTGTCAAGGTCCATGAGTTTAGCACCTATATTTTCTTCTATGTAATTTATTGTTTCAGATCTTATATTTAGGTTTTGATCCATTTTCAATTAACTTTTGTGCAAGGAGACAAACTGTAGTCAAGTTTCATTCTTTTGCATGTGGCTTTCCTATTTTCTCAGCATCATTTATTGAAGAGTCTTTCTTTTCTCCATTGTGTGTTTTAGGCTCCTTTTTCAAAGATGATCTGAAAATATACATGTGGTTTTATTTCTGGGTTCTCTATTCTGTCCTATTGGTCTGTGTGTCTATTTTTCTGCCAGTACCATGCTGTTTTGATTATCATGGCTATGTAGTGTAGTTTGAAGTCAGGTGTTGCAATGCCTCCAGCTTTGTTTTTTTTCCTTAGGTTTACTTTGGTTATTTGAGTTTTTTTATGGTTACATATAAACCTGATGATTTTTTTTCTATTTCTTTAAAATGTGACATTGGAATTTTTATGGGAATTGTATTAAATTTGTATATTGTTTTGGGTACTGTGGCCATTTTAACTATATTTATTCTTCCTATCCATAAAAAGGAATATTTTTCCATTTTATTGTGTCTTTTTCAGTTTCCTTTAACAATGCTTTGTAGTTTTCATTATATAGGTCCTTTACATTCTTTGCTATGTTTATTCCTAGGTATTCTATCTTTTTTGTTGCAACTGTAAAGGGGATTATTTTTTTTTAGTTCTTTTTCTAAGGTTTCATTGTTGGCATATAAGAAAGCATTAGACTTCTGTATATTAATTTTGTATCCTGTGATCTTACAATATTGGTTTATTGTTTCTAATAGCCTTTTTGTGGAGTTCTTGGGGTTTTCTATATATAGGATCATGTCATCTGCAAAAAGTGAAACCTTTACTTCTTCTTTCCCAATATGAATGCCTTTTATTTATTTCTTTTGTTTGATTTCTCTGGCTAGAACTTCCAGCACTATGTTGAATAGGAGTGAAGAGAGTGGACAATCATGTCTTGTTCCTGATTTTAGAGGAAAAATTTTCAGCTTTTACTATTTAATATGATGTTAGCTGATGGTTTGTCATAAAAGGTCTTTATTGTGTTGAGGTATTTTCCTTCTATACCTATTTTTTTGCATGTTTTAAACACAAAAGGATGTTTTGTGCATCTATTGATAGGATCATATAATTTTTTTCTTTTTTTGATATGATGTATTACACTAATTATTTTATGTATGTTGAATCATCCTTGTGTTTCTGGGATGAATCCCACTTGATCATGATGAATTATTTTTTTGATGTGTTGTTGTATTTGACTTGCTAGTATTTTGTTTAGAATTTTTACATCTGTATTCATTAGAGATATTGGTCTGCAGTTTTCTTTTTTTGTGTTGTTCTTACCAGGTTTTGGTATGAGGTTTATGTTGGCCCCATAAAATGTGTTTGGAAGTATTGCTTCTTCTTCAATTTTTTGGAAGACTTTGAGAAGGATAGGAACCAAATCTTTGAATGTTTGGTAGAATTCACTTGTATATAGCCATCTGTCCCCAGACTTTTATTTTTGGGGAGGTTTTTGATAGTTGTTTCTATTTCCTCCCTGCTTATTGGTCTATTTAGGCTTTCTACCTCTTCATGATTCAGTCTAGGAAGATTGTATTGTTCTAGGAGTTTATCCATTTCTTCTAGATTGTTGAATTAGGTGACATACAATTTTTCATAATATTCTGCTAAAATCCTTTGTATATCTATGATATTTGTGGTAATTTCTCCTCTTTTATTTTGGATTTTGTTTATATGAGTCCTTTCTCTTTTTCCTTGAAGAGTTTTGCCAAGGGTTTATTGATTTTATTGTTTTTTTCAAATAACCAGCTCTTTGCTATATTAATTTTTTCTATAGTTTTTCTGTTCTCTATTTTGTTTATTTCTGCTCTGATTTTTATTATTTCCTGTCTTTTGCTGGTTTTGGGTTGCCTTTGTTCATCTTTTTTTACTTCCTTAAGATGTGATGTTAGGTTGTTTACTTGGGCTTTCTCTTGTTTTTCCATATAAGCCTGTAGTGATATGAACTTACCTTTTATAACTGCTTTTGCTGTATCCCAGAGATTCTGACGTGTCATGTTGTCATTTTCAAGTCTGTATATATCTTTTGATTTCTTCTTTTATTTCTTCTTTGACTCAGTCATTTTTAGAAGTATGTTGTTTAATTTCCATATTTTGGTGGTTTGTTTTCTTCTTTTTTTCAGTTGAAATATAATTTCAAAGCTTTATGGTCAGAGACTATCCTTGGTATAATTTCAATCTTTCTGAATTTGTTGATGTTAGTTTTGTGGCCCAGCATTTGGTCTATTCTTAAGAATGTTCTATGTACAAGAGAAAAATGTATACCCTGATGTTTTGGGATGAACTGTCCTATAGATGTCTATTATGTCCATTTGTTTTATTGTTTCATTTAAGGCCGATATTTCTTTATTGATTTACTGTTTGGATGAACAATCTAAAGCCATTAATAGTGTATTGAGGTATCCAAGTATGATTATATTTTTTTCAGTTTGTACTTTTAGATCAGTTAGTAGATGTCTTATATATTTTGGTGCTCCCTGGTTTGGTGCATATATATTAAGAAGTATTATGTCTTCTTGTTTTGTGGGGTTTTTTGTTTGGTTTTTTGTTTTGTTTTGTTTTTTTGTATTTTTCTGAAGTTGGAAATGGGGTGGCAGTCAGACAGACTCCCGCATGTGCCCAACTGGGATCCACCTGGCATGCCCACCAGGGGGCAATGCTCTGCCCCTCCAGGGGGTCGCTCTGTTGCAACCAGAGCCATTCTAGCACCTGAGGCAGAGGCCACAGAGCCATTTTCAGTGCCCGGGCCATCTTTGCTCCAATGGAGCCTTGGCTGTGGGAGGGGAAGAGAGAGACAGAGAGGAAGGAGAGGGGGAGGGGTGGAGAAGCAGATGGGTGCTTCTCCTGTGTGCCCTGGCTGGGAATCAAACCCAGGACTCCTGCACACCAGGCCAACGCTCTACCACTGAGCCAACTGGCCAGGGCCATGTCTTCTTAATACAATGTCCTCTTTATTATTATGAAATATCCATCTTTGTCTCTGGTTACCTTTATTGTCTTGTATTCAGCATTGTCAGATATGAGTATGGCTACACCTGCTTTTTGGCGGGGATATTATTTGCTTGGATAATCATTTTCCAACCTTTCACTTTGAATCTATATTTATCCTTGTAGCTTAGATGTGACTCTTGAAGGTAACATACTGTTGGGGTTTGCTTCTTGAACCAATCTGCTACTCTGTGCCTCTCTTATGGTGAGTTCAATCCATTTACATTTAGTGTAATTACTGACATTTGAGGATTTTCTGTTGCCATTTTATATACTGTTTTCTGATAACTTTGTGTCTTGTTTGGTTCTTCTTTGTTGTTTTTCTGTCATTTGTTTTTGTTTGATGGTATTCCATACTTCTAACTTCTGTGTCTTCTTTTTATAAGCTATGTGTTTCAGTAGTGGCATTTTCAGGGGTTGTTACCATTAGGTTATTAAAAAAATTACTATATTTATTAGAGTCCTTTATCTCATGAGTGCTTCTGCACTCCATCCTCCTTTGCTATTACTGATCGTTATCCTCTCCCCTTTTATGCTACTGTTTCACAGATTATCCTTATTTTTTTCTGTGGTCTTATTTAAATTTTTACTTGTAGTTTTGTTCTGTTTTCTTCTTTGTATCTGGTTAAGTACACCCCTTTAATATTTCTTGTAGTGGGAGTTTTCTGGTGATAAATTCCCTCAGCTTCTGTATGTCTGCAAATGTTTTCATTTCCCTTCATATTTGAAGGATAGCTTTGATGGATATAGTATTCTTGGCTGGTAGTTTCTCTCTTTCAGTACTTTGAATGTTGGAGTTCCTCTCTTCTGGCTTGTAGAGTTTCTCCTGAGAAATCTGATGATAGGCTAATGGACCTTCCTTTATATGTTATATTCTTCTTCTTCCTAGCTACCTAGAGGATTCTTTCTTTGTCATTGATTTGTGATAATTTTATTATCATGTGCCTTGGAGTAGATCTGTTTTGGTTGAGGTAACTCAGCATTCTGTTTGCTTCTTGTATTTGAGGCTCTAAATCTTTCCACAGGCTTAAGAAATTCTCACCAATTATTTGTTTCAATATGTTCTCCATTCCCTTTTCTTCTTCTTCTTCTTCTTCTTCTAATATACCCATTATTATTAAATTGATGTTCCTTGTGGAGTGAGACCATTTTATAGGGCTTTCTCATTTTTTCAAATTAGAGAGTCTCTTTTTTTTCTCCCTGTAGTATCTCTAGTTCCCTGTCTTCAATGTCACTGATTCTCTCCTCTATCTGGCTTGTTCTGTTGGCTAGGCTTGTTACCTCAGTTATCAGTTCGTGTATTGAGTTTTTCATCTCTGTTTGGTTCTTTCCATAGTTTCAATTTCTTTGGTGAAGTACTCTTTTTGTTCATTAAGTTGTTTTTTGAGCTCACTAAGTTGCCTTTCAGTATTTTCTTATATCTTACTATTTTTAAAGCTTCAATTTTGAATCCTCTGTCATTAAATTCCAAGGTTTCTATGTAATTGAGATTTTTTCCTGGAGATTTTTTATCATCTATCTGAGCTATGTCTCTGTCTTGTATATCCATATTTGATTTCTTTTTCTTTGGTGGCATTTGTGAGTGGTATTGTTAATAATCCCAACAAGAGATAATTATTTATTTTTCTGGTAGGGGACACTACTACAAGAGTGACCTCTGTGAAATTCTTGGGTGGAGTTCTGCTCAGGCATTGCTGTCACTGTCTAATGATGCAGTCAAGGCCATCACATTGGTAGGAGGGGCTTGTTGTTAGGGTTTTGAAATTTTTTGGCTCTAGCAATGGCCAACCAGGGGGGTCCTCTGGGGCTCTCACCCATGTCCTAACAGAGCAAGGGATTAAGAGCCTTGGCACCCCTACCTCTCACAGAAGAGAGCAGCCTGGAGACCGAGCTGAGGGGTGTCTGCCACCACCACTGTTCACACTCTAAACACTCAAAGCACAGCCATGAGCAGGGCAGGGGCATGCACCACAAGCTGATGTCCGAGCTTCAGGAGCAGTTGCAGCAGAGATTGTAGATCAGTGGCATCCTGCTCACACATGGAAATCTCCAACCAGCAAGCTGGTGCCTGAGCTTCGGAGTGGGTGGGGCGCAGATCCCAGATCAGGCATGTCTGGCCTCACAAGACTAACATCTGTGGGCAGACCAAGCGTGCCCCAGTGTCCCATGGCCTGATCTCCACAAGCTATTTGCACGTATTTCTTGGGATTATGCCACAGGCTTTGTGCATGCTCAAAATCTATAAACCTGTAATCATCCAGTGTTTGCAACCACATGTGCAGCATAGGCCAGGAAACAGTTCTGCTCCCCATTCTTGGCCATTGTCCCATCTCAGTTCTTTCTCCTCAGACTCTCCTCTTCTCCCTGTTTTGGCTCTGAGACAAAGCCTACACCAA
Source organism: Saccopteryx leptura (assembly GCF_036850995.1). Taxonomy (NCBI): domain Eukaryota; kingdom Metazoa; phylum Chordata; class Mammalia; order Chiroptera; family Emballonuridae; genus Saccopteryx; species Saccopteryx leptura. Next base: position 179,016,164 of record NC_089506.1, on the reverse strand, counting down.
CAGTGTTTCCCTCCCTCCTGTCTGTGAGGAAAGAGAAAGACTCAGTCCTCTGGCATATTTTCTTCTGTGAGTAGATTCTATGTTAGGTCCGCCTTCTTGCACAATCCTACCTTTGTCTATCTGGTGTGTGTATATTTCCGGTTCATCTGGGGGGTTTTCTCTGCATATTGTGGTAGAATTTGTTAAAATTTCAAGGGGAGAGATCGGGAGTATCTCTCACGCCTCCATTTCTCTGACGTCACCCTCATGTTATCATTTTTGTAAATATGTTTGAGGTAATGAAATAAATGACATTCTAGTAGAAATACGATAACCAAAATTGACTCAGGAAGATATAGATAAAGTAACTTTATTCAAAGAGTATCATTTTATCAAATTAGCCAAAAACAAAATACAATCATTTCTAGTTCATATAAGTCTTATATATAATTGACTAAAAGTGGTTGTGATACTCTATGGTTGAGCTCTTCTCCAAGCTAACCAGTTAAAATTCTGTTAATTCACTCATATTATTTGTTTGCATGGGGACACCCAAAATACATGTAAATTTTCTTCATTTACTTATTCTCTGTTTGTAATAAAGACATGCTTGCATTTGAAAATTAAAAAAAAAATTGACAGTTTGTTTTGAATTGGCTTAAAGTATTTGATAAAATACTACTTAAATTTTGCAATATAATAAAGTCTTTTCAAAAATAATTTTATTGTAGGCTCGATTATGTTATGGAAAATATCAGTATAAAAGCAAGTCATTAAAATTATTTATAAATAGCATAAATATTATTTCTCTTTTATACATAGATACACACAAACACATAATTAGGCAAATTATTAAATATTTTACTACCATGATTCTCAAGGTGAATCCTCTAAGTATATATGGGAACACATGTATTTTTAATAGGTGATTGTAAATCTTTCTCTACTTATCAACTGCTAAGAAAATATTTGAAAATACTTTTTTGCATAGATATATGCACTGTTGTGTTCACTGTACCACTATTTATGGTGGCCAAGACAGGAAAACAGCCAAACTGTCCTTTATTAGATGACTGGATAAAGAAAATGTGGTAGATATCATATATACAACAGAATATTACTCAGCCACAAAAAAAAGATGAAATACTGTCATTTGCAACCATCATGAATGGACCTTGTGGATATCAAGCTAAACTAAATAAGCCAGACAAAGTGTTAGGAACCATACAATTTCACTCATATGTGGGATATAAAATATAAAGCAACAAATAAACAAGTAAAACAAACTAGTGATAAAAAAATATGCTCATAGGCACAAACAGTATGGTGGTTACCGAAAGTAGTTTAAGGTAAACGGTATCAAATATATAGTGATAAAAGTAGATTTGACTTCGGTAATGAGCACACAATGCAATATACAGATCATATATCATGGAATTGTACACTTGAAACCTGTATAATCTATTAACCAATGGCACCCCATTAGATTTAATTTTAAAAAAAGAAATTTCACATTATATTTATAAACATCACATTAAGTTAGGCAGATTGCACTGTGTTCTGGCTTTGGTGGTTCCCCTATCAAAACCATTTAGAATCAGAAAGTATAAATTTTATTTAAATAGATTAGTTCAAAATTAATGGTGCCACTATCGTCTGATATTTTTACAAATTATTAACTGTTTTTGAGATATATAGGTTATCCAGAGTTGAATTCCTAAAGTTGGTGGTTAGATGATGATTATGGTAAACAGAAATAATTGTCCTAGAAACACCAACTAAATTCAGAGAAATGAAGAGCAGACATTGCAAATGAAAAATCTTCAGAAATTATTTCAGTAGTCCCTACTATTTACATTTTCAAATAAATAAATTTTAAAAATTTGTTTTTTATGAACTTACCAGAATGAGAATATCCAACTCCAACCTCTATAGTCTGCTCAATTTTCTTTAAATCTAAAACAGTGCTAAAAATAAAGTTATTAATTTCAAAAGAAAAAGAAAAAATAAATGGTCCTTCTAGATTGCATATACCTCCTTTTAGAAATCATTATATAAATGTTTTCTCTATGGTTTTAATTAGGTCTGAGTATTTAGGGAAAAGAATGGAGAGCATCTGGTTTTATAATATTTTCCAAAAAAGCCTTCAGATACCATTTAATTTTTATAACCTATTTTTTTCTTATTTAAAATTTGTCATTTATTGAAATTAATTCAAGCTAACAAATTATTGGTTCGCATTGTTTTCTAAGGAATTTAAAGGCTTAGATGGTATTTATTGCTCATCTATTTGGACAAACATGATTCCAGGCAAGTTTACAGTAAAAAATCAGATAAATAACGAAAAAATGCAGGCTAATCCAGTTTTAATTAAAAAAATTATTTATTTTTATTTATTCATTTTAGAAAGGAGAGAGAAGGGTGGAAGGATCAGGAAGCATCAACTTCCATATGTGCCTTGACCAGGCAAGCCCAGGATTTTGAACTGGTGACCTCAATGTTCCAGGTTGATGCTTTATCCACTGTGCTACCACATGTCAGTTTTTAATAAAATTTTTTAATTATACATATGGACTTATCAGAAAGCTGAGGAAAAGTTTATGCCTTTTAGCTTTAATAGGTCCACTGAGGTTGAAGCACTCTAAATTCTTGTACTTCAAAAACCAAACCAAACAAAACAACAAAAATCTTCACCAAAAACATGTTTTTAAAAAATTTCCCTGAATAGCATAAATGCCCAAAGTAATATGGACTTAAGACATAAAATTCAAAGGAGAAAGGAAATTTGTGCTAAGAAATAATCTAGGTATCTTGTCCTTGTGAGCACTTATCTGCTATCCATGGCATATCTGGCTTCTAAAAATCATTGAGAAAATTATGTATTCCAAAGACACAGGAACATAAAAGTATTATGGCAAAATGGCTTAATTTTACCATGAAGAATGTCAGTAGCTGGCTCTGAGATATATTATAGTAACCTAATATCACATTCTTTCCTTAGTTGTTTAATTTGAATGATTAAGCAATTAAATTATAAGAAGAATAAAATTATATAAAGTACTTATGGAATTTAAAATACTATCTTATTTTAATAAGTAACTAATTGACTTTTTAGAATATTACAATTTATTTATTTGAATACAATGAAATAAAATTGAAAAGATAATATAATTCACATTTAATATAATCCTTAAACACCATCAGAAAAAAATAGATTTGTCAATAAAACATTCGCATTTTTATTAATGTTTTGCTTTTTCTTTAACAGTAATAATGGAGGAAATATTTTTTATTTGTTCTTACTTAAAACATAAAATCTTATAGAGGAATATTCTTATAGAGGAAAATTTATTGGCATAAATTATTCAAAGAAACTTTTATGAGTAGCTATGTAAAACTTCTCAAATAGGGTTACATGAAATCCTGAAGTACATGTCAAGTGCATTGAATAAGCTCTTATAGGACAAAGCAAACACAATTAATTGGAACATCAGTCTATTCAAATATTTATAAAGGAAAAGCTAGTAAATGTATCTTATAAACAACTCTGGATGGATCTTTTAAGGTAATAAAAATGTGATGCTCTTTGAAAAAAATATGAAGATCAATGAGAAGTTTTTTGTATAAATACAAAAGTATAAAGAAATTTTATTCTCCAAAAGGTCACTTTCTACACTAAACCAAGTCTCTCCCTCTGTCCTGTAAGGTAAATAGAGCATTTCATAAGCCTCACAAGGAAACCTTAGGAATGAGAGATCATGACTTCTAACCTTAAAAAAGTATGACAAGGCCCTGGCCGGTTGGCTCGGCGGTGGAGCGTCGGCCTGGCGTGCGGGGGACCTGGGTTCGATTCCCAGCCAGGGCACATGGGAGAGGCGCCCATTTGCTTCTCCACCCCCCCCCCTTCCTCTCTGTCTCTCTCTTCCCCTCTCGCAGCCAGGGCTCCGTTGGAGCGGGGATGGCCCGGGCGCTGGGGATGGCTCCTTGGCCTCTGCCCCAGGTGCTAGAGTGGCTCTGGTCGCGGCAGAGCGACGCCCCGGAGGGGCAGAGCATCGCCCCCTGGTGGGCAGAGCGTCGCCCCTGGTGGGCGTGCCGGGTGGATCCCGGTCCGGCGCATGCGGGAATCTGTCTGACTGTCTCTCCTCGTTTCCAGCTTCGGAAAAAAAAAATTAAAAAAAAAAAAAAAAAAAAAAAGTATGACAAAATTAAATCCACTCAATCATTTATTCAGGAACCCAATGCATAGGCACTGAGAGCCTATACTGTGTTTTGGTACTCAGCATTGAACAAATAATCTCAGTTTCTCCTTTCACAAAATTTACGTTTTAAATGATCAACACTATGGCTTAAATAGACACAACCACAGAAGACTTGTAGGCAGTAAAATATCACTTCAGAACATAATAATATAACCTGGGATCAATGAAGAGTATAACTACCTCCAAGATGGCTGCCTCTGATGTTATTTATTGACTAGAATTTTTTTGCAAGACACCTTTCTGCTTGGACATATGCAGTGCACAGACTCAGCAACATCCATAGTCAGATTAATTCTAAACAAAGCAGCCTAGGTTACAAACTCAAACCTACTAACTCCCAGGATTCAGGTTTTTCTTGCTGCTGCTACCCTTACCATAATTTATGAAGTGGTGTGCTGGGAATACTTAACAACCAACACTATCCATAGCTATAGATTTATTTATAGATATAATGATCAACTTCTTGTATTTATTGCCAACTTATAGTCAATCGATGAACCATGTAATTGCAGCATGAATGTTGTTTGGTATCTGTATATTTAATGAGTAAAGTGCAAGTGAGATAATAAGGACTTATGTTGAAACTTCACTCATTTGTCAATGATGTGAGGTACTTTTTTTGCTGAGAAGATAACAACTCTCAAATATTGAGAAATATTTCTTCTTTCTTGTGTGTACTATCCACAATATAACAGCTACAGTCACCATATGCTCTGAAGTTCAATCTGCATGACTAGCTTTTTTCCCTATCAAATTTCTAGACAAACAACAGAACACCTTGTTTCCTATTTTAAGTTATGATGTCACTAAATGCACAGTTGGGAAAAGACACCCAGTAGCTTACAATTTTGTAGTATTTTCATCACATGAATTGATACAATAAACATATAAGGGGTGGATTTAGTATGCAAAGACTTCCTGGAAACATTCTAGGACAGTGCTGAAGCAGTTCCAGAGGTCACTGTAGGTAGCCCTGATGTGCTAGGGAGAAAGCTGGTTATACTAAACTTAAAAATTAAATGACCTGACCTGTGGTGGCGCAGTGGATAAAGCGTCAACCTGGAAACGCTGAGGTTGCCGGTTCAAAACCCTGGGCTTGCCTGGTCAAGGCACATATGGGAGTTGATGCTTCCTGCTCCTCCCTCCTTCTCTCTTTCTCTCTCTCCCCTCTCTATAATGAATAAATAAAATCTAAAAAAAAAAAAAAAAATTAAATGAGATAATGAATTAAAAAAAATTAAATGAGTGAAAGCAAAAAAAATAAGATAAATATAACCTCAAAATTATAGATGAGAGAAAATAATACAAAAGTAAAAGAAAGTGGTGACTTCTATTTATTAACATTTAATATAACTAATTATACATTTATATAATTTAATTATTAGTAATAGTTGTTTAACACATGGTTTGTAAAATTCCTGACTATTCTATAATTTGCTCTCAGGAACAGCTGTGAACCAGCTTCTGCACACAGCACTGCTTATGAGCTTCTTATAAGCCTCAAGCATCTACATACCCATAACTTCCCTTCTGGTTCACTAGAACTTTCCAGGATTTAGCACAGACAGTTCCATGTTCCAAGAAATCCCAGCAAACTGGGACACATGTTTACTCTACTTCGTGTGCTCTCCAAAACACTTGTGTAACTGCCTAGTTACTGATGGAGCTGAATCCTTTCCCTGAACCTAGAGCCCTTGGAAAGTTCTTTGCCTTCAGGGTCCTAACCTCTGCTCAAAATGTTGGTTAAGATTATTGACCCTGTAAAATAAATGGTTGCTGTATTTCCAGTCACTGTTAGACTTTAAGAAGCACAGGTATCCTATTCTCTGCTTTGAATTTGTTGTAATTCAGGTACATGCAGCCTACATTTATCGTCTCCTTTTGCTTTATTGGTACCAAACCTTTGGCAACATTAAGCTTTCTTTTATTCTCCATAAAATGGGGCTCCCAACATTTACTTCAAAGTATAACTTTGAAGATTAAATTAGATTATATTCATACAATGCCCTAGTATAGATGTTCTAGAAGTAGTAACTATTACAATAGTATTCTTTTTGTGTATGTATTTTTCTGAAGCTGGAAACGGGGAGGCAGCCAGACAGACTCTCACAAGCGCCCACCAGGGGGCGATGCTCTGCCCATCCGGGGCGTCGCTCTGTTGCAACCAGAGCCACTCTAGCACCTGGGGCAGAGGCCAAGGAGCCATCCCCAGTGCCCGGGCCATCTTTTGCTCCAATGGAGCTTCGGCTGCTGGAGGGAAGAGAGAGACAGAGAGGTAGGAGAGGGAGAGGGCTGGAGAGGCAAATGGGCGCCTCTCCTGTGTGCCCTGGCTGGGAATCGAACCCGGGACTTCCGCATGCCAGGCCGATGCTCTACCACTGAGCCAACCGGCCAGGGCCTACAATAGTATTTTAGTGATTAGTCTTAGTCCCTTCATAAACTGACGGTTTCCTTCCCCTGAGACCCCTTCTGAGAGATAGCCTGCCTTCAACTGAGAATGTGCAAGCTGTCACACATTCTGTCTCCATTGCATAAGTCCTCTGGCTGACAATTTACCCTGGAGTAATTGAGTATCTACCATGATCTTGAACCAATGATTGAGTCCTCATTTCTGAACCATTTTTCAAGCCACCTTTAAACTTAGCTAATTTTTACAGCCAACGTCTCTGAACACATTTTACTTCAAGTTGTTTATCTCATAGTTGTCTTTCAAATTTAAATCATATTTACATCCAGGGAGAATATAAGAATACTGAACTGTTTCTTGCCAGAGTGACAAATATTTCCCACCTTGGTGCTGGCTGGAAATCAAATCTAGAAAAAAGAGTGCAAAACTGGTAATGGAGAATTCTTCAGTCTTCTTGGGAAATTGCATTTACATATTTTCGATACTGCTTTTGCACTACAACAGCAGGCAGAGCTGCACAGTTCCTAAAGACATCGAATGGAGTGACGTCACGGAAATGGCGCCGTGAGCAGCGCGTCCGACAGATCTCCCCAAAATCACAACAAATTTATCAACTAGAAACAGGAAAATTTATCTTTGGAGCAAACTGAAAGCAAAAGGACTGTTATCACTCGAATCTGAGAGACGAGGGTGTGGAGGAAGCTACCGCAGGGACGTTCATTCAAGCCGCGAGAAAGTGCGCCTGTGGTAAGTCATCCCGCACTCGGAAGCCGCCGCCGCCGCCGCCGCCGCCGCCGCCGCCAGCCGCCGCCGCCAGCTGCAGCGCCCGGGTCGGTTGCAGGGCGAGCGGCAAGCAGCCGCTGGCGCGCTCCCGGTCTGGTTGCAGACCGAGCATTGCAGACCGAGCACCGCTAACGTTCCCAGCGGCCCGCGCACGGGGAGCGGGAGAGGCCCCAGGGCGGTATTCCCTACTTGGGAGATTCTCTCCGCGGGCGGGGCACCTCACCCAGCCATTCAAGCTAACAATCAAGCGTTGGGGGAGGGGCGCGCGCAGGCAGCCTGAAATACCTTCGGGAGCACAGCTGCGACCCAATTACTAAAATTAACTTAACCCGTGAAATCTGCGCACCCTCGGTTCTAATTGATAAGATCTCTCTCAGTTCACCGACCCAAGACAAGAGGCGTGATATTTTTTGGTGCCTCTCGCTAAAGGGGCGGGGGCAACTTCTGATTGATAGAGCCTCCATATTCAGGGATAAACGCTAACAAGAAGGACTTGGCAGATAATAAGATCTATACCACACTAGTCGCAAGCAGAGACTAGTGCCTCTTCTTACCGGCCAAAACAGGCTACAAAGAGTGGAAAGCCTGGGTTGAGAGGTCCAACGGAATGCTAGGCGCTGAACAATCACCTTGACAACAATTGACTCCCACCCCCGCCTGATTACACTGGAGGCCCTGACTGTCAGAGCCCTTCCCAGAGCCTTGCACTGAGTGGGGATAGAGTGGGGATTTCCCAGCTCTTTGAGTCTCTTACTCCCCAGGCAGAAGCAGTGGCAGCCTTGTGGCTGGATCGCCAGGCTGCTGGTTCGGGAGGGGGGGACTGGGAGAGAGAATCCACGAAGGCGAACTCTCTCGTCGTTAGACCCTGCAGACGCCGGCAGGCCTTGACTACCAACAAGACTAAAGCCAATTGTGTGACATTGCCATAGAACCCCATCAACTGTAAGTCCCTGCCTGGGTGTGGCGCAGGGGCAGGGCCTGGGGTGCAGAGTCGCCGACCAGGAAGAGGGAGAGAGGAGAAGGAGGAAGAGGTTGACATCTCAAAATCAGGAAAAATCCACAGACTTTGCAGCTTGTTCCACTGTTTGTTGGTTTTTTTTGTTTGTTTTTTTTTTATGTTGTTGTTTGTTCCTTCTATCTTATTGCCTTTATTTCCTCCACCTCAGTCCTTCTATTCTCTGCCCATCTTATGCTTCCCTTTTCTTGAACTACACTACCCATAAGTGTTACATTTTATTTCTCTTCTTCATCCTCACCCTCCTTTGGGATTATACTCCAGGACACTTAATTCTCACTCTCTCCTCTTTTGTTTTTTTTTGCCTTATTTTGTCTTTTTCTCTTCCTTTTTTATTTCTTCCTTCATTTTTCTCTTTTTCTTATTATTTCCTTTCTATTCGTTTTTTCTTTTCTCGTTTTACTTTCCTCCCATTTAATCCTCAACCACGAACAAATTAGTTAATTTGGGACTCAAGGTTTTTTTTGGCTTTGTTTTTCTTTTTCGGTTTTGTTTTTGTTTTTTTCTGGTTGGTTTGTTTTTGTGGCATTTTGGGTCCTCCCAACCCAAGGTCTCCATTGTATTTGGTCTTTGCTCCACTTAATACAACGTATTTTTACTTATTATTTTTATTTTTTCTTCTTGATTATTCCTTTTTTTTGTCCTTTTTTCTGGTTCCCTCTTGTCCCTCTCATTATATCTCTTGGTTGACCGTCACCCGCAGGCAGATCAACTTATGCTTGTCTAAGATTTTCTTCCTTTTTTTTTTTTTTTTATTTTTTTTTTTATTTATTTTTATTTTTTTTTTTTTTGCCCCCTTGAACTCTTCACCGCAAACCAGGCCCTCCATTATAGGCACGATATTTCCCTGAGGAGGGGAGAGGAGGGAAGGAGAACAAAGAAAAAAAAAAAGGGGGAAATAATAAATTATTACTGCTTTTTTTTGTGGGGTGTTTTACGCTTTCTTTTTTTTTTTTTTTTCTTCCTTTGTTGTTGTTGTTTTTTGTTTTTGTTTTTTTTTGTTTGTTTTTTTTTTTGTTTTTTTTTTGTTTTTTTTTTTTTTGTTATTTACTTTTTACTCTTTATTAATTCTAATTAGTGCTATCAACAAGACCACCCTCAGATGCCAATAAGAAAGAGGAAATCGAATATTATGGATACAAAAGAAAGAGAGGTAACACAAATAGATGTGGAAAAATCTATGGAGAAAAGACAACATATTGGAAGCCTTGGAGCTAAATGACAGAGAATTTAAAATAGAAATCTTAAAAATACTCAGAGATATACAAGAAAACACGGAAAGGCAATATAGGGAGATCAGAAAACAACTCAATGAACACAAAGAATATATTACCAAGGAAATTGAAACTATAAAAACAAATCAAACAGAAATGAAAAACTCAATTCACGAACTGAAAAACGAGGTAACAAGCTTAGCTAGCAGAACAACCCAGATTGAAGATAGGATTAGTGAAATAGAAGACAAACAACTTGAGGCACAACAGAGAGAAGAAGAAAGAGACTCAAAAATAATAAAAAACAAGAAAGCCCTACAGGAATTATCTGACTCCATCAGAAAGAATAACATAAGAATAATAGGTATATCAGAGGGAGAAGAGAAAGAAAATGGAATGGAGAATATACTCAAACAAATAATAGACGAGAACTTCCCAAGCCTGTGGAAAGAACTAAAGCCTCAAATTCAAGAAGCAAACAGAACACCGAGTTTTCTTAACCCCAACAAACCCACTCCAAGGCACATCATAATAAAGATGACACAAACCAATGACAAAGAAAAAATTCTCAAGGCAGCCAGGGAAAAGAAGAGTACAACATATAAAGGAAGGCCTATTAGATTATCATCAGATTTCTCAGCAGAAACTCTACAAGCTAGAAGAGAGTGGACCCCAATATTTAAAGCCCTGAAAGAGAGGAACTTTCAGCCAAGAATACTATACCCATCAAAGCTATCCTTCAAGTATGAAGGAGATATAAAAACATTCACAAATACAGAAAAGATGAGAGAATTTATCACGAGAAAGCCCCCACTCCAGGAAATACTAAAGGGGGTTTTCCAACCAGATTCAAAGAACATAAGAAAACAACACCACAAGTAACAGCTCCACCAAGAACACAATAAAACCAAACTTAAACTGTGACAACAAAGGAAAAAAAAAAAGGGGGGGAGAGAATGGAGATTAACAGTAGCAAAGGACGATGAAGTGCAGAAATACTTATAAGATAGGGTACTACAATGAATATGGTAGGTACCCTTTTCATTACTTAATGGTAACCACCCTAGAAAAAACCACCACAAAAACACATGACTTAAAAAAGGTAGCAACAGAGGAAAGAAGTATGGAACACAAACAAACAGAAACAAATGATAGAAAAACAAAAGAGAAGAATCAAACTAGATACAAAACTAACAGAAAGCAATTTATAAAATGGCAGTAGGGAACCCACAAGTGTCAATAATTACACTAAATGTAAATGGATTAAACTTACCAATAAAAAGACACAGAGTAGCAGAATGGATTAAAAAAGAAAATCCAACTATATGCTGCCTACAAGAAACACATCTAAGCAACAAGGATAAAAACAAATTCAAAGTGAAAGGCTGGAAAACAATACTCCAAGCAAACAACACCCAAAAAAAAGCAGGTGTAGCAATACTCATATCTGATAATGCTGACTACAAGACAGAAAAAGTACTCAGAGACAAAAATGGTCACTTCATAATGATTAAGGGGACACTGAATCAAGAAGACATAACAATCCTTAATATATATGCACCAAACCAAGGAGCACCAAAATATATAAGACAGCTACTTATTGACCTTAAAACAAAAACTAACAAAAATACAATCATACTTGGAGACCTCAATACTCCGCTGACGGCTCTAGATCGGTCATCCAAACAGAGAATCAATAAAGATATAGTGGACTTGAACGAAATACTAGAACACCTGGATATGATAGACATCTACAGGACACTTCATCCCAAAGCGACAGAGTATACATTTTTCTCTAGTGTACATGGAACATTCTCAAGAATTGACCATATGTTGGGCCACAAAGACAATATCAGCAAATTTAGAAAAATTGAAATTGTACCAAGCATATTTTCTGATCATAAAGCCTTGAAACTAGAATTCAACTGCAAAAAAGAGGGGGAAAAACCCACAAAAATGTGGAAACTAAACAACATACTTCTAAAAAATGAATGGGTCAAAGAAGAAATAAGCGCAGAGATCAAAAGATACATACAGACAAATGAAAATGAAAATACGACATATCAGAACCTCTGGGATACAGCAAAAGCAGTAATAAGAGGAAAGTTCATATCACTTCAGGCCTATATGAACAAACAAGAGAGAGCCGAAGTAAACCACTTAACTTCACACCTTAAGGAACTAGAAAAAGAAGAACAAAGACAACCCAAAACCAGCCGAAGAAAGGAGATAATAAAAATCAGAGCAGAAATAAATGAAATAGAGAACAGAAAAACTATAGAAAAAATCAATAAAACAAGGAGCTGGTTCTTTGAAAAGGTCAACAAAATTGACAAACCCTTGGCAAGACTCACCAAGGAAAAAAGGCACAGGACTCAAATAAATAAAATCCAAAATGAAAGAGGAGAGATCACCACAGACATCATAGATATACAAAGAATTATTGTAGAATACTATGAAAAATTATATGCCACCAAATACAACAATCTAGAAGAAATGGATAAATTCCTAGAACAATACAACCTTCCTAGACTAAGTCATGAAGAAGCAGAAAGCCTAAACAGACCAATCAGCAGGGAGGAAATAGAAAAAACTATTAAAAACCTCCCCAAAAATAAAAGTCCAGGCCCAGACGGTTATACTAGTGAATTCTATCAAACATTCAAAGAAGACTTGGTTCCTATTCTACTCAAAGTCTTCCAAAAAATTGAAGAAGAAGCAATACTTCCAAACACATTTTATGAGGCCAACATAACCCCCATACCAAAACCTGGCAAGGATGGCACAAAGAAAGAAAACTACAGACCAATATCTCTAATGAATACAGATGCTAAAATTCTAAACAAAATACTGGCAAACCGAATACAACAACATATTAAAAAAATAATACATCATGATCAAGTGGGATTCATCCCAGAATCTCAAGGATGGTTCAACATACGCAAAACGGTTAACGTAATACACCATATCAACAAAACAAAGAACAAAAACCACATGATCTTATCAATAGATGCAGAAAAGGCTTTTGATAAAATACAACACAATTTTATGTTTAAGACTCTCAACAAAATGGGTATAGAAGGAAAATATCTCAACATGATAAAGGCCATATATGATAAACCATCAGCTAACATCATATTAAATGGCACTAAACTGAAGGCTTTCCCCCTTAAATCAGGAACAAGACAGGGTTGTCCACTCTCTCCACTCTTATTTAACGTGGTGCTAGAAGTTCTGGCCAGAGCAATCAGACAAGACAAAGAAATAAAAGGCATCCATATTGGAAAAGAAGAAGTAAAGGTATCACTTTTTGCTGATGATATGATCCTATACATCGAAAACCCGAAGGACTCCACAAAAAGATTATTAGAAACAATAAACCAATACAGTAAGGTCGCAGGATACAAAATTAACATACAGAAGTCCATAGCCTTTCTCTATGCCAACAATGAAATATTAGAAAACGAACTCAAAAAAATAATCCCCTTCACGATTGCAACAAAAAAAATAAAATACCTAGGAATAAACATAACAAAGAATGTAAAGGACCTATATAATGAAAATTACAAAGCATTGTTAAGGGAAATCGAAAAAGATACAATGAGATGGAAAAATATTCCTTGTTCTTGGATAGGAAGAATAAATATAATCAAAATGGCCATATTACCCAAAGCAATATACAAATTTAATGCAATTCCCATCAAAATTCCTATGAGATTTTTTAAAGAAATGGAACAAAAAATCATCAGATTTATATGGAACTATAAAAAACCCCGAATAGCCAAAACAATCCTAAAGAAAAAGAATGAAGCTGGGGGCATTACAATACCTGACTTTAAACTATATTATAGGGCCACAATAATCAAAACAGCATGGTATTGGCAGAAAAATAGACACTCAGACCAATGGAACAGAATAGAAAGCCCAGAAATAAAACCCCATATATATGGTCAAATAATCTTTGATAAAGGGGCCAACAACACACAATGGAGAAAAGAAAGCCTCTTCAACAAATGGTGTTGGGAAAACTGGAAAGCCACATGCAAAAGAATGAAACTCGACTACAGCCTGTCCCCGTGTACTAAAATTAATTCAAAATGGATCAAAGACCTAAATATAAGACCTGAAACAATAAAGTACATAGAAGAAGACATAGGTACTAAACTCATGGACCTGGGTTTTAAAGAACATTTTATGAACTTGACTCCAATGGCAAGAGAAGTGAAGGCAAAGATAAATGAATGGGACTACATCAGAATAAAAAGTTTTTGCTCAGCAAGAGAAACTGATATAAAAATAAACAGACAGCCAACTAAATGGGAAATGATATTTTCAAACAACAGCTCAGATAAGGGCCTAATTTCCAAAATTTACAAAGAACTCATAAAACTCAACAACAAACAAACAAACAATCCAATAAAAAAATGGGAAGAAGACATGAATAGACACTTCTCCCAGGAAGAGATACAAATGGCCAACAGATATATGAAAAAATGCTCAGCTTCATTAGTTATTAGAGAAATGCAAATCAAAACTACAATGAGATACCACCTCACCCCTGTTAGATTAGCTATGATCAACAAGACGGGTAATAGCAAATGTTGGAGAGGCTGTGGAGAAAAAGGAACCCTCATTCACTGTTGGTGGGACTGTAAAGTAGTACAACCATTATGGAGGAAAGTATGGTGGTTCCTCAAAAAACTGCAAATAGAACTACCTTATGACCCAGCAATCCCTCTACTGGGTATATACCCCAAAACCTCAGAAACATTGATACGTGAAGACACATGTAGCCCCATGTTCATTGCAGCACTGTTCACAGTGGCCAAGACATGGAAACAACCAAAAAGCCCTTCAATAGAAGACTGGATAAAGAAGATGTGGCACATATACACTATGGAATACTACTCAGCCATAAGAAACGATGACATCAGATCATTTACAGTAAAATGGTGGGATCTTGATAACATTATAAGGAGTGAAATAAGTAAATCAGAAAAAAACAAGAACTACATGATTCCATACATTGGTGGAACATAAAAATGAGACTAAGAGACATGGACAAGAGTGTGGTGGTTACCAGGGGTGGGGGGAGGGAGGACAGGGGGAGAGTTAGGGGGAGGGGGAGGGGCACAGAGAACTAGATAAAGGGTGGCGAAGGACAATCTGACTTTGGGCAAGGGGTATGCAACATAATTTAATGACAAAATAACCTAGACATGTCTTCTTTGAATATATGTACCCTGATTTATTAATGTCATCCCATTACCATTAATAAAAATTTATTTAAAAAAAAAAAAAAAGACATCGAATGGCTTACAAAGTCTAAAATATTTACTCTGTGGCTGTTTATTAAGAGAAAAAAATTGACAATCCTTGCTCTCGTATCTAAATGAAGAAATACTTAAGAAGTTTGGCCTGGGCAGGGGCAGACGAGTTGGGAAGGGGAAATGTTGGCCTCTAGCTGCTCTTACATTATCAAATAATGAAGAGGACATGCTCTTGCTCTTTCCCCAAAATAAAGTCATCAAGCCTCTTGCAGTGAATGACTTTACAAAGAACGATTGGAGACCAGGAACATGGCTATTGTTTGCTTTGATAGAATTTTCTAAAACTAAAGCCAGAGAGAGTCCTAGGAGCTTACAGTGTCATATATTGATATGTTTATTCTAAAAATACTGGGTTTGTTTCTATTTGCCACGTAGCTTTCAGAACCCCCTCATCATGTTCTAAAAATTGTATCTAAATTCTCTGACAGTGAAGGATTAGCAAGTTCTATCTCTATGGGTAAAAATTAAATTTTCTCTTTCATAAAAGACATTTCATCTTTTGTGTAGAAAAAAAATCAGGAGTATATGTTACAAAATTCTCAGCACTGGGTGGGATTTATATAACACAATCAAGTATAATAAATTGTCAGACAAATATTTTAATTACACTGTTATTTTTTCATCGTGCTTCATCAGAAAATTGTTTAAATTGAAACCATTTCCTTTTTGGTTCTTATACTGTTTTTCTCCACACATTTTTGTAAAATAAACCAAATCATCATGTTTATTGGATTTTGTGAAATCTGCTTCAATTGATATACTACCCATCAGGTTGGACTGTCTAGATTCTTATTCTTCAATAGTCTTTTTAGTCCCTTGGAACAAGATACCAGATTCTTTCCTGAAGCATTTGCAATAAAAGATGTTAGAACTGGGATGCTCTTTCAAGATTAGCATATCATGAATAATTTTTTTAAAGAATGTTATAAACCTTCCTAGTTGATTAGCTGTTTTATAAGGATTTTCCAGTAGACATGATAAAATTATTGAGTCAGGGCCTAGAAAGTAGTATACATCTACCTACCCTTCATATATATATAAGAAAAGAAAGGCTGAAATAGAAGGACAATTTACCTATGAGCAGATCTCTTTTTTGCTGCATTGCATAACTATGGGGATTAGAGTAGGGGAACAAGTCAGTAGGGGTGTTGGGCCATGGCTTGGATAATTCTGTGTAAGTAGCATCACCATTGACTACTCCCAGGGCTCTTCCAGTCATGGCTATGTACTACCCACCACAAAAACAGCCCAAAACATCAACATATACAAATAGAGCCCTTCATGGTTTCAAAAAAATAAAAAAGTGAGATACAAGTAACCACCCCACAATTTGAGCTAAATGCAGTAATTATTGATGCCACCTAATTTTCCTTCAATGATGCCCAAGGCATGATCAGAGTAAAGCAGACAGCACTTATATATATATTGTTATACTTGACTGGGCTTTAAGCAAATAAATTTTAACTTACAGTAAAATTCTGAAGAGTGTAAGGAAACATAGGGACTTGTGATAATCATGAAGAAAACGTATCATCTATCCTCCATCCCATAGATGTGTTTACATTTGGTGGCAAGGGAGGGAAGAAAAATGCATGCTCGCTGTTGGCTCCACTGTAAAAACAATTCCCAATCTTTAGGGAAAATGTCCTATTTGAAAAGCTTTCCTTTACCACAGAAGCAAAAGTAAACTCTCTTTCCTGAAGTACTGAAGAGCTTTGGAGCAACTATAACAAAATATGACTGTAACATAATGAGGTAACCACACCAATTGACTATGAGTAAAAGTCAGATAGGGTTGGGAAATCAGTGAAGATATTTTCATAATTCATATGTAAAAACTGAACTTACTAGCTCTCTTCTGTTTATCTCCCTGGAAACATATTTTTTTTTTCTCTTTTCCCCTCCAAAAATCCAACTACATGCAAACTGACTCTTTCCAGTAAGCCCTATTTTCTTAACAAAGAAATAGTGATTTAAAGTATTACCTTAATGTTAAAAGGTCTTCTTTAAGAAAAAGAAGAAGAAAAAAAACCCCAGAGGAACATAGTTTTAAATAATATAATGGGAATAAATATGTACCTATCAATGATCACTTTAAATGTAAACAGCTTACATGCTTGAATCAAAAGACAAAGGGTAGTTTAATGGATAAGAAAACAAGACCCACGTATATGTTTTCTATAAAAGACTGACCCCACAATGAAAGATACACACAGACAAAAAGTAAAGGAATAAAAAAATATTTCATGCAAGTAAAAATTTTAAAAAATGTTGATGTAACAATACTTATATCTGACAAAGTACACTTAAAAAAAGGCTTTAGAAAGTGATAAAGAAAGACACTATATAATGATAAAGGGAGCAATTTAACAAGAGGCTATAACCATTGTAAGCATTTATGCACCCAACATAGGAAGACCTAAATATGTAAAGCAAATCTTGATGAACAAAAAAAGAGATTGACAGTAATATAGTCAAGGTAGGAGATTTTAATACCCCATTGATATCAATGAATAGAACTTCCAGACAAAAAAAATCAACAAGAAAATGGTGGCCTTAAATGACACACTAGAGCAGACAGATTTAATTGATATCTTCAGAGCATTTTACCCCAAAACAGTATAATATACATTATTTTCAAGTCACATGGAACATCTTCTAGGAGAGAGTGCATGTTAGGACAAAAAACAAGTCTAAATACATTTAAGAAGATTAAAATCATACCAAGCATCTTTTTTTTTTTTAATTTTTATTTATTTATTTATTTTATAGAGACAGAGAAAGAGAGAGTCAGAGAGAGGGATAGACAGGGACAGACAGACAGGAACAGAGAGATGAGAAGCATTAATCATTAGTTTTTCGTTGCGCTTTGCAACACCTTAGTTGTTCATTGATTGCTTTCTCATATGTGCCTTGACCGTGGGCCTTCAGCAGACCAAGTAACTCCTTGCTTGAGCCAGCAACCTTGGGCTCAAGCCGGTGAGCCTTTGCTCAAACCAGATGAGCCGGCGCTTAAGCTGGCGACCTCGGGGTCTCGAACCTGAATCTTCCACATCCCAGTCCGATGCTCTATCCACTGCACCACCGCCTGGTTAGGCACCAAGCATCTTTTCTGACCATAATAATATGAAACTAGAAATTAATCACAAGAAAAAACTGAAAGACACACAAAGATATGGAGGCTAAATAACATATTACTAAACAATAAATAAGATCAAGAAAGAAGTTAAGATACCTTGAGACAAATGAAAACGAGAATACAACATATATGGGATAAAGTGAAAGTAGTCTAAAGAGGGAAATTCATAGAATTACAGCCTATCTCAAGAAGCAAACACAAACAAATAAAAATCTCAAACAATCTAACTTTACACTTAAATGGACTAGAAAAAGAATAACAAACAAAGCCCAAAGTGAGTAGAATAAAGGAAAGAATAAAGATCAGAGTAGAAATAAAATAAATATAGTCTAAAAAACACAATACACAGGATTAATAAAACCAGGAACTGGTTCTTTGAGAAGATAAAAAATATTGACATACATTTAACAAGAATCAACAAGAATAAAACAAGAGAGAACACATGCAGAAACAAGAATAAAAAAGAGAGAACCTAAATAAAAAAAATAAAAAATGAAATAGGCAAATAACAACTGACACCACAGATATACAAAAGATTATAAGAAAATATTACAAGCCGCTATATTCCAACAAATTGGACAATCTTGACAAAATGAATAAATTCCTAAAAACATATAATCTTCCAAAAACGAATCAGGAATAATTAGAAAATCTGAATAGAACAATTATAATTAGTGAAATTGAAGCAATAAAAACAAAAGAAAACTCCCAACAAACAAAAGTCCTGGACTGAATGGCTTCACACATAAATTTTACCAAACATTCAAAGAAGAACTAACACCTATCTTTCTGAAACTATTCCAAAAAATCAAGAGCTGGAAAGACTCCCAAGATCATTTTATGAGGATAGCATTACCTTAATTCTAAAACTAGATAAAGATACCACAAAGTAAGAAAATTATAGGCCAATATTCTTGATGAACATAGATGCTAAAAACCTCAAAAAAATATTAGCAAACCAGATCCAGCAATACATAGAAAAATTATACACCATGATCAAATGGCATTTATTCTGAGGATTTAAGTTGGTATATTTATAAGTCAGTAAGCATGATACAACACATAAGCAAAATGAAGGATAAAAATCATATGATCAGATCAATAGATGAAGGAAAAGCATTTGAAAAAATCCAGCACCATTTTATGATAAAAACTCTCAGCATAGTGGGAATAAAGGGATCGTACTCCAACATAATAAAGGTCTTATATAACAAACCCAGAGCTAACATCATAACAAGGAAAAGCTAAAAGCATTTCCCATAAGATCAGGAGAAAAACAGAGATGACTGCTTTCACCACTTTTTTTTTTTTTTTTCCAGAAGTTAGAAGTGGAGAGGCAGTCAGACAGAATCCCGCATGCACCCGACCGGGATCTACCCAGCATGCCCACCAGGGGGAGATGCTCTGCCCATCTAGGGCACTGCTCTGTTGTGGCCAGAGCCATTCTAGCACCTGAGACGGAGGCCATGAAGCCATCCTCAGTGCCTGGGCCATCTTTGCTCCAATGGAGCCTCACTTCATGAGGGGAAGAGGGAGACAGAGAGGAAGGAGAGGGGGAAGGGTGGAGAAGCAGATGGGTGTTTTTCCTGTGTGCTCTGGCTGGAAATTGAACCTGGGACTCTCACATGCTGGGCCAACGCTCTACCACTGAGCCAACTAGCCAGGTTTTGTTTTCACCACTCTTATACAACATAGTACTGGAAGTATTAGCCACTGTAATCAGACAAGAACAAACAAAAGGCTTCCAAATTGGAAAGGAAGTGGTAAAGTAGTCATTATTTGCAGATATCATGATATTGTATCCAGAGAAGCCAAATGACTCTACCTAAAAACTATAGAACTGATAAGTAAATTCAATTAAGTAGCACAAAACAAGGTAAATATCCAGAAATCTTTTGCATTTTTATATACCAATAATTAACTATCAAAAAGAGAAACTAAGAAAACAATTCTAATTATATCTGGATCAAAAAAAAAATCAAATAAATAAAATCAAATAAATAAAATCAAATAAATAAAATATCTGGGAATAAATTTAACCAAGGATGTAAAAGAATTGTACTTGAAAAATTATAAGGCACTGAAGAAAATAACTGAAAAAGATACAAAAAAGTGGAAGCATATATCATATTCATGCATAGAAAGAATTAACATCATTAAAATGTCCATACTATGCAAAGCTATCTATAGATTCAACACAATTCCTATTAAGATGGCATATTTCACAGAACTAAAATTAATATTACAATAACTTATATGGAAGCATAAATGACCTTGAAAAACAATAGCAATCTTGAAAAAGGAGAATAAATTTGGATGAATCATGTTACCTAATATCAAACTATACTACAAGGCCATAGTTATCAAAACAGCATGGTACTAGCATTAAAAACAGGCATATGGATCAATGAAGCAAAACCCACATCTTTATAGCCAATTAATATTTGCCAAAGGAGGCAATACTTATAATATGGTAAAGATAGCTTAAGATTCAATAAATGTTTTGGAAAAATTGGATGATATGAACTAAAATTTGGATTACATATTTTTCAAAGTAAAATGTTTATTGAAGTAGTGAATGTTGTTTTTGTACATATAAGTATGACTAAGATGAAAAAAAACACTATTTATCTGGTATCTTTACATCATTATTCCAATAATGTTTACTGATTAAACAAAGAAACTATTATATGAATGACACCTATTTAGTGATGTTAAGAAGTTTAATCATTTGAGACAGATCCTGTTCAAGATATTTCATTTTAGTTCCCAAGTGAAATATATAACTTGTATAGAAGGATAATATTCTGAACATTAAACTAAGGTTCATTTTTCTCATTTAAAATATTATAAAACCTTATAAGCATAGAGAAAACTGATAAAATTGAAAAACAGGAGAGAGAGAAATGCCCATGAGCCCTTCACATAGCTAAAACTATATTTTTCTCCTTACAAACATAATTTCACTAAACATTATACACTGATATATCTAAGTTAAAATAAAAATATATAGTGTGACCAGACAGAATTCGATAGAGTGTCATCCCAATGGGCAGTGGTGGCCAGTTTGATCTCCAGTCAGGGCACACGCAGAAACAGATTGATAATTCTCTCTGTCTCTCTCTAAAATCAATAAATAAAAATTAAAATATATAGTGTGTGAAAAGTTGAAGTAAGTGGAGCCACTTCAAAATGGATTTGGAGCTGCCATACAAAAAAACTTCCTTACTTGAATATTGGAACATTTGAACTGGGCAAATAACCTATGGACTAGGCTGAACCAAGATTGTTTTATAAACATTGTTTGCAAAGCAAACAGTATAGCAAACACTCTGACCTCAAGGACTAATGATTATGTGTCCTCTGAATACATAGATCCAGTTGTATCCATTGATCAAGAAGAAAAAAGGTGCTGCCTAGAATAAGAAAAAAAAATAATTAATTGCTTGGACTTGACCTTCAAAAAGATTTTTAAAAGCTCTCATCAGAAATAGTAATCCAGGGAGCAATGCATTCATCTGCAAGACCAGTATTTTATTTTAAAAATAAAAACATTCAGCCTGACCTGTGGTGGCGCAGTGGATCAAGTGTCGACCTGGAAACACTGAGGTTGCCAATTCGAAACCTTGGAGCTGCCTGGTCAAGGCACATATGGGAGTTGTTTCCTGCTCCTCTCCCCTTCTCTCTCTCTCTCTCTGTCTCTCTCTCTCTCCTCTCTAAAATAAATAAATAAATAAATAATATTAAAAATGAAAACATTCATAGGTGCAACCCACAAAAACTAAAATTAG
The DNA here is from genome assembly GCF_036850995.1 of Saccopteryx leptura. NCBI lineage: Eukaryota > Metazoa > Chordata > Mammalia > Chiroptera > Emballonuridae > Saccopteryx > Saccopteryx leptura. Next base: position 178,994,247 of record NC_089506.1, on the reverse strand, counting down.
AGAACTGAGAAAAGTTACTGAACTCTAAGGAGGGTCTTGGAGAGGATTTGAGAAAAGAGAAGGAGAGGTTACATTTCAATGTGGAGCCTGAACTTGACCTTTCTTTCAGGTTTTATAGCCAGGAGTACACTTGGAAAGCCAACCAACCAAGTTCAGCACCCCAGGTTATGGGGTGACTTAGTCAAGGTTTTCTGGAAAACCAGCTGAGGGAGAAATAAATATTGATGCTTTCTTGATGTCATATTGCAATTTATAATAAGAAATATACTTTGTATTTGTTCTTTATCCCTATTTCTTGCTCTAAAGCTTGTAAAGCTTGTAAAGCTTCTAAAACCTTGGAATATTCTAAGTGAGGAAAGCAATATATATGTCTTTTGTTATGTTAATTAGGTAATTTTTGGACTACAGCTAAGAATGGGAGCTAGTTGCCAGGGTGCTCAACGAGCTGATTAGAGGGTTGAAATGCTCGATTCCACTCTTCTGAACTTGGGGGAGGGGTGTGGGGCTGCAGGTTGAACCAACTGGCAATAGTGAATGATTTAATGAATTATGTCTATGTAATAAATCTGCATAGAGAGCCAGAAGGACTGAATCCAGAGAGCATCGCGATTGGGAAGGTGAACACATGGAGATGTGGGGAGAATGGCGTCCTTGAAGAGGACCTAGAAGCTCTGCACCTCCTCCCACATACCTTGCTTGTCCTTCCATCTGGATGCTCCTGAGTTATATATCCTTTTATCATAAAAACTGGTGATCTAGCGAGCAAAACATTTCTCTGAGTTCTGTGAGCGGCTCTAGCAGATTAATCAAGACCACGCAAGGAGGGGTGTTGTGAGAACCTCTGATTCATAGTCAGCCAGAAGTACAGGTAACCACCTGGGCTGTGACTGGCAGTTGTTGCTCTGGAGTTGCTCTGTGTCGTGAAGGAAACCACCCCAAACCCACACTGAAATTGGTACCGAAAAGACTCAGTAAATTGTAATCTCAGTCTATGATTAACAGAAAAAACACAAGGTAAGGAAGGGGTGAAGCAACTCATCTTGTGGCTTTATGTCCCCATGTTGGCCACAGCTTCATAATGAGTCTTTTTCTTAACAAGGCATCCACTCAGGGATGAGGGACATGTCAGGAAAAACTCCACAGAGAAACTATACCTTGGATAAATTCTTCAGAGGGAGAGGAGAAGGAGACAGATCTTGTTTATCTGCAGGAAGTTCTATTTTCTCTGCAGAAAGTTAGCTACCCCACACTTAATCTAGCTACTTTGGTAGCTTATTGAAAAACCGTCCGTATCTCATACCCAGTAGCATAGTGTTTTGTCTGAGTCCAAAGGTCGCAGGCAGTCATCAGTCATTGACAGCTGAACTGAGCCATCACGCAAAGAATTGGGAGGTTGTGGCTGTAACTGAGGTTAGACTAGCTGCTAAGGGTTGGAGGCAGGGAAGGTGAAAAAATACAGAGGCACCGAAGATGTAACTCTTACACCGGTTTTAGTCTATAACTTCCTCGTTAGAAAGCTGAAAGGAAGTGGCCCTGCATTGGGATACATGCCAGGATGAGCCTGACCCAGTACACCAGACACCGTGGTCGCACCATCCCTGCCTGGTCTCTCACACAGTCCCAGACAGCCAGGGAAGAGATCTAAACCTTTCCTGAGGCCTTTCTCAGTTTGAAAGGCAGCTGATTATTAAGAATCAATAGATCCTTCATCAGAGGAAATGTAAAGTCCAGAATTTGGTCAGTTCTGAGACAACAGTATTTCTTGTGTAAAAAGAAAAAGAAAGAGAAAAAGAAAAAAACAATATGTCTAATTACATAGCTGCATATCTTGAATCACAATTGTAAATTTAAACCTGCTTTAGATGCAAACCGTAAACAAACAAAATTAAAATGCAAATTGATGGGCCTTATGTGCCCTCTGGATGATGTGAAAAGTACATGTAATAGTTGTTTCCATGAGAGAAGATAAAGAATGGCTGGAACATTAGGGAAAGCTAGTGTAGATGGTGAGAATAAAACTGGGCCTAAAACAATGGTATAATTTTGATAGACAGAAAAGAATTCGAAAAGTATACCAGGAAGGGGGAGTGAAGGCAATAAAGGAAGACCGTGTCAGTGGATTTGATGTAGCTGAATATAGAAGAGAAATGAGTCCAGATCATAGGGCTCTGATGACCAGACACAAAGCTAGAGTTATGCTAGAGTTATAAGGGAAAACACAACACAACAAAACAAAACAGAGCCAGCAATCTTAAGCAAGGGAGTGGCACGAATCAAAGTAAGTTGTACGAGGAATAATCAAGTGGCCACAACTATTATCTGGTAGGAGTAGAAATAGGAAGAAACAACTAAGAGAGAGTTGCGATAATCTAGACGTGAAATGACAAGTACCTAAATTAGACGTGGTATCAGCAGAGTCAGTAAGAACAGAAAAGAAGAACCAAGTGTACTGTACTTGAGGACTGTACTTGATATGGGGTCAAATACAGAAGTAGTTCAAAGATGACTGAATTTGGGGAGTGAGTGACTAGGTGATTGGTGGCACAGACCAGAGAAATAAGAATGTCAGAAGGGATGTTTTGAGAAAAATATGAGGCTAATTTCAGTTTTTGGCTTATTGAATTTGGCCCATATGGTAAGACATATTAGGGGAAATGCCAAGTTGGCAGATACAGATGACTTTTTTTCCAGGGAAAAAAAGACCAAGGCTGTGATAAAGAATCTGCCTTTCAAACCACATCACATAAACAGTAGAGGTTGGCAGAGAATGATGGTGACCAACGTCATGGCTATGATGATAAAAGTAAAATAGTAAGCCCGAGAATAGTATGTGAACTAAAAGTGCTCCCATAGAGCATTATTATGGACAAATGTTTGTGTTTCCTTAGAATTCATATGTTGAAACCTTAATCCTCAATATGATGATACTTGAATGTGGGGCCTTTGTGAAATGCTTACCTTTAGCTGAGGTCATAAAGGTACTATCACTGTAATGGGATTAGTGCCCTAATCAGAAAGGAAGATGGGACAGCTCTCTTACCAGGAGCACATTTTGAGAAAAGACCATTGTGAGCACACAGAAAGAAGGCAATGGTCTATAAACCAGGAAGCAGCTCTTGACAGACAATGAATGTTAGCACCTTGACCTTGTACTCCCAGCCTCCAGAGCTGTGAGAAATAAATATCTATTGTTTAAACCACTCAGTCTAAGGTACTTTTGTTGTATATAACAGCCTCAACTGCCTAGAAGAAGCATTTTTTTTTTTCAGTTGCAATCTGAATCCCTCTGTCTGACTATCTCATTTTGAAGACACTTTCTACCTGATTGCTAACACTGTTTCTAGAAAACCGTTCCCTTCACCTAAGTTCTAGAAATGTGCATTTTGATTACTTACTGTTGGAATCCCTGGGAGTCAGAAAGACCAGAATGACAGGTTTTATTGAAAGGAAGAAAGGAACCCTGCCAGGCACTTCTCCCAGGGAGAAGAGCACCGGTTACAGACTAGGGGCAAGTTATATAGTGCTTGGGAGAGCCTGAGGGGATACTGAGGCAAAAGTCTCGGTATGTCCGGAATGCTCCTCCTTGGGGGGCTTTGAGCATGTGGGTGTTGAATCAAAAGTCCTGGTGTGTCCGGAGCCCCTCCTTTGGGGCAGCTTGTCAGCTTTTTGGAATTCCTCTGTCTCAAGGGTGATAGTCCAGTAAGGGTGAGGTCTGACAGATAAGCGGAACATCAAGAGGGCAGTTTGGAATACACATATCTATCACTTACGAAAATAAATCTAAGCAGGGTTTGGTGACTAAACTTTGCAAAATAATATTCTGAAAATTTTATATTTGTCTTGTTCTTGTTGCACATAAAAACATTTTCCCCCTGGCCCTGGCCAGTTGGCTCAGCAGTAGAGTGTTGGCCTGGTGTGTGGAAGTCCCAGATTTGATTCCCTGCCAGGGCACACAGGAGAAGCGCCTATCTGCTTTTCCACCCTTTCCCTTTTTCTTCCTCTCTATTTCTCTCTCTTCCCCTCCTGCAGCCAGGGCTCCATTGGCTTGGGCGCAGAGGATGGCTATGTGCCCTCCGCCTCAGGCACTAGAATGACTCTAGCCACAGCAGGGGCAACACCCCAAATGGGCAGAGCATCACCCCCCTGGTGGGCATACTGGGTGGATCCCGGCGGGGCGCATGCGAGAGTCTGTCTGACTGTCTCCCTGCTTCTAACTTCAGAAAAATTAAAAATTAAAAAAAAAACTTCTCCTTTTTATTCAATGCTTCTCAGAGCAACCACATTTTTGGTCTTGGATATCTGGGCTTCCCTAAAATCTTTAAGGAATATTTGGTATTCTGGAATGCCCTAGAATATCTTCCAAACCTCCAGGGAGATGAGAATAATTCATCTACAAAGAGAAAGGGAACTGAATTTCAAGAGTAAGAGAGAAGAAAGTTCTTAGAAAAGCAGACACCTTTAAAAAATTCTTTCACTGCATCCAGAGACCAGAGAGGTTCAGTGAATAGAGAACTTGTGAGGGAGTGATGTATAAGTCCCTGCAGTCTGAGTACTATGACCCCCTCCCCCCCGCCTTGGGAGCCACAGCCAAGAGCCAGCAGCCTGACTTGGCAGTGAGGACAGAGGCATTAAGAAATAAGCGACTGCCTGCCTTAGAAGAGATTAGCTGGGCTTGAGCAGTGAACAGCTTCTCAGTGACCATAATGGACTACACAACGAGGTTCTTCTCCCAACTTTCCTGCTTTACCGAAGTCTGAAGTTCCTTTTCGAGAAAGGGCCCTGAGAAAATATTAATATTGGGTGGGCTGCCAAATGCGATGACAGGGATGTGAGCTGGGTTCAATCTGAGTCAGCAACGTAAATAAAAATTACAATAGTGTCACTTTGTTTTACAGTCACCTATCTAGCTCACAGTAGAGATCTGTACTTCTGAGAGAAACAGCACTGTGTCTAGAATCTTGCTTTGCACAGAGATTTCCAGACTTGATATTTAAATTTAAATATTATTTTGTAACAGGTTATTTTCTGTAAGAGGTAAGGAGCAAACAGCTTTTTATACATGGAAGTTTATATAATCACTGTATGAGGTATGTAACTATTATAAGATTTGAAAACTCGTTATTGTACTATAATGCCACCTTACAAAAAGCTTCTGGTCACATCATTACATACTTAACCAAAGCTATGTCATTCTCAAATTTAAAAATCTAATCATAATCAGAGTTTGCGATCCTGAAGTATAAAATACCCAGAAGTGCACAGAAGTACAAAGCCTTAGGGTGTTCTGTGTAAACAAGCCTCTACTGAAGTGCTCTAGTACCCGTCCCATGGAACTATGCTAAGGGACTGTGGAACCCCTATATTTTCCTTCGACTTAGGTCCTTTGACATCTTTTACTAGAGAACATTTAAGAATACAAAACTTATATATGCTTCCTTTGCATTACAGTAGTATGTTCCTATGGCATAATTTAGTTGGTCCCATTTTCTTCTCTTCATTATTTTATGTGAAAACACATTTAACACTTATTTAAAATATTAAATAATACTTTGTTTCCATGTCTCAAGCATTACCAAATTATACATTTATTATTAAAAAATGGCCGAACAAGTCAGCTTACTGAGAAAACTTGCATTTTAATTTTAGGTTAAGAATTTTAGAAATCAAAGGATGACTTGATGTAAGTATTTATTTTAATGTTAACTACTCAAATTTAAGACAGGATATATTAAAGTCTTTGTCTACCTATTTTAACTGCTTTCTCACTTTGTTTTGTTTTTTTTTGCAAGAGAATAGGCCAAATTAATCAAACAATTCTTTAATATAACATCTAACACTCTACATTTCTTTTTAAAATTTTTATAAGATTTTTATTGTTAATAGAACAAGAATTTTTTCTCTTTGTTCTCTTGTGATATCTTTATGACATATAGTTATGTCCTTATAAACGTAATAATCTTATAATAGCATATAGTTGCATTGGGACTCCCATAGTACAGGCAAATTCCTTTTCATTGAAAATTGTATATTTTAAAATAGTTTTTATTAGGGGACGCCCCAATCTATACATACAAGGAATGCCACTCACTTAGTGGATATAGGCATTTAAATTTCAGAGAAAAGTGAATACAGCTAATAGCATTACTTCATTGTTAAAGACACCTATTGCATACTCCCTGGCAGGGAGATACCATGATCACAAACACGGTTTTCCCAGGTGAGGCTGCTCCATTGTACTCCAGATGCGCTGACCCCTGCGATTTCTCCAAATGTGGGAAACTCAACTGCATGATATGTGGTAATGGGGGATTGCGTTAGCGCTCTCCCCTGAAAAACAAAAAAGACACCCATTGCATTTTAAAGATTTGACAAATGTGATAATAGGACTGAGATCAAAGAACCACAAGAGAAAGAAAGCTTATTCTTTGACTTTTAAGCATTGTTTGTATTTGTTATACTTCTATTGAATTTTCTAAAACTTCTTAGCAACAGTGTAGATTCGTTAGCAGCAAAATGGCATCCAAATGTTATCGGTGATTGGTCCTTGGTTCAGCAACCTTGATATTTGAGTTTTGGCTAAGAAAGTATTCTGAGTCAAGACTCAAATACAAGCAAACATTTATTTAGAAAGAGAGGGAGAAGAAGAGAGCCAGCTGGGCTGCAGGGGCTCAGCAAACAAGCTTCAAAGGCAAAGCAGAGCCCAGGAAGCTTAGGAAAAAGAAAAGAAGAAACCTGGAGGAAGGAGGTGGGGAAAGGCAAGGGCACGCCCCAGAGAGAGAAAGCACTTGCTGGCCCCCCTGTGCTGAGGGTTTTATCTACTCTCTAAAGGAGGCACTATCAGGGGAGGTCCCGGGGAGAATCTCAATGGAATATCCATCAGCTTTTCATGTATGTCTTTTCAGAATCATGGTCTCTACTGATTGGTTGGTGCCAGGGCAGGGGGTCATTAATGATTGCAGCTGGACCTGATGTTAACCATGGCTTGCCCTGTCTGGCCTTGCTGCTTTTCTGGGATTGGAGTTGAAACACAGGAGAGGCCACGATGTTATCTCTACTTTGTCTCTGTGCTCAACAGAATCAAGGCTTTATTCCTAAGATTACTTGATTCAGGTCAGAACCTCATAGTCCTGAGGGCTTAATGCTTCACGGAACTGACGTTCAAGGACTTATATGGGAGTCTTATGAGGCTATTCCCTGTCCTTCAGGTTCCTCCTCTAAGGGGATCTACCACCTGACTAGCCAAATGCCAGGGGAGGGAAGGTCAGGGGAGGGTTTGAGCAATATGAAATGTCAGGGGGATCTAAACCATATATCAGTGACATGCTAAGGGGAGGAAAGGTCACCCTGGGGGCAAGGTCCTTGTTCTGCCCCTTGTTAGGTACCTAGGGTTTTCCACTCTGGTGACATTACACACCTGGCCTATGGTTCCTACTCTGTTCACACTGTCTGCCTACTACAGATTATACATGTCTCATCTTATTGCAAACTATGGCACAGAGTTTGAATCTCCTACTGCCTTTTTGGCCCCTGTAACATTCCAGACTGATGCAAATACATTTTTCTCTCTGATGACTAAATACACATTTTACCTGTCACATTAATTACTGGTTGAAAATAAAAAAAATATTACCTACACATATATTATTCTTCAAGGAGAGTGTTTAATGAGAATATAATAGACAAGAGTTAATTTAAGTAAGTCATCATTTTAGTAGTTTTATGAAGTTTTAAAAATTATAACAACATTTTTTTTTAATGATGTGGGAGGCAGAGAGGCAGGGAGGCAGGGAGACAGACTCCTGCATGAGCCCCAAATGGGATCCACCTGGCAAACCCTTTATAGGGTGATGCTCTGCCCATCTGGGGCTTGCTCCATTGCTTGGCTATCAAGCTATTTTAATGCCTGAGGAGAGGCTATGGAGTCATCCTCAGCACCCGGGGACAACTCATTGACACATTTGAGCCATGGCTGCAGGAGATGAGAAAGAGAGAGAGAGAAAGAAAGAAAGAAAGAAAGAAAGAAAGAAAGAAAGAAAGAAAGAAAGAAAGAAAGAAAGAAAGAAAGAAAGAAAGAAAGAAAGAAAGAAAGAAAGAAAGAAAAAGAAAGAAAGAAAGAAAGAAAGAAAGAAAAGGGGGAGGGGGAGGGGTGGAAAAGTGGATGGTCACTTCTCCTGTGTGCCCTGACGGGGAATCAAACTGATACTTCCACTTGATGGGCCAATGCTCTATCATTTAGCCAACTGGCCAGGTCTATTTTTAGTTATAATTATTATATATCTTTATATTTTTAGCTGTAAACATTATTTTCAAGAGAAAGTGACACAGCTGGTTTATCTTTCTTTTATCAATCTTTCCTCTTCTTTCTTCCTTCCCTTTTTGGAATAATACACATTATAGATTTCAAAGCAAAGAACTTTGATTCTACTCACTTTATTTTGTGGCTACTGAGGGAAGACAAATGATCCTTAGATCATTATTTTTTTAGCAAATCAGTAGAAGCATTTATTTACAAAGTCATAGGGAGTTGACTAGATACAAATTCAAATGGCTAATAATGGAATTCCCCCCCTCAAAGAGTGTTAAAAGAATAAAACCACAATTTAAAACACTTTAACTGAAAATATGTTTATTAATTTTATAGGATAATTTTACTTAATGATATAGTGCAGTGGTTCTTAAAGTGTGTGCCAGGGTGTACTGGTGCGCCCTAGAAGACTTCAAAGTGTGCCATATGGTATTCCAGAGAAATATGTGCCCATTGGGGATAAAAAAACCAACAGGGATTTTGGAATTTAGGTTTTTGGAGGACAGAGGTGTGGGGAATTGGCTGTAAACTGACAGTCTGCCCAAACCCCCAACTCACTTGTCTGATTAGGTTGCAAAGGCTTTAAGCTGTGGTGTTGGATTGTTTACACTACCTCCCATGTTCCCCGGAAAGACTGAAGGCAATTTTCTTCTATCCTTTGGCATAAAGTTAAGATGATATGTATAGTGGGGGTTTTCTGCACTTGGTAAAATTTTTGGGTTGCCTTGGAAACATGATCAGAGACCACTGATTTGCTAATGGCCTCACTTTGCCCTATAAATAAAGCAAGATGCAATTTTTGGGTATGCTTTGTTCTTGCCAGCAGCAATTACAGGGCCCTCCTGAACCTGTATTTTCTTAATTCCGCATATTTTCTTAATTTCACACCATTCCCACTTAGGACCTGGAATTACTAGCTGCATTGGTTCGTGGCATGTGCCCAGATATAAAAATAAATATAGTTACTTTATTATACCGTTTCATTATGAAAATACTGCTCTTCTTGTTAACACATCATTATTATATTTATTATTAACACATCATTATATTATTTTTTAGATAAATACATCCAAATAAAATGGATAGATTTCTCAAAAAAAAGAAGTGTGATATTGAAGAAACTGATTCTGGAAGTGAACAAAATTTAAGTGTAAATAAAATAGGACTTGAAGTCTGATGGGTGGAATTTAATTTACAGCATTTTCCATCACTTAATACTGAACAATATGATAGGACTAGAAACCCATTCATGGAAGCTTCAAGTGATTTTGGCTTAACATTAACAGAAGAAGAAGAACTGGCAGCTATATCCACTGATTGTGGATTGATGATTAAACATAAGGAATTGTCTCTTGAAGCCTTTTGGATTTCCATAAAAGAAGAATATGTGGCAATATCTAAAAAAACTTTGAACATTTTACTACAATTTTCAACATCCTATTTATGTGAATTAGGATTTTCTGCCCTCAACACAATTAAGAGAAAAAAAGAGAGGAATTCTTCAATATATTGATGAGGAAATGAGAGTTTGTCTTTCAAATACAGTGTGTCCATAAAGTCATGGTGCACTTTTGACCAGTCACAGGAAAGCAACAAAAGATGATAGAAATGTGAAATCTGCACCAAATAAAAGGAAAACCCTCCCAGTTTTTGTAGGATGATGTGGCAGCATGTGTGCATGCACAGATGATGATGTAACATTGTGTATACAGCGGAGCAGCCCACGGCCATGCCAGTCGAGATGTGGATTGTACAGAGGAAAGTTCAATGTGTTCTGTGGCTTGCTAAATTCAAATCCATGACCAAAGTGCAACATGGATATCGGCACATTTATAACGAAGTGCCACCACACAGGAATCACATTACTCGGTGGGATAAGCAGTTGAAGTAATCCAGCAGTTTGGTGGAGAAACCCCATTCTGGTAGGCCATCAGTCAGTGATGAGTCTGTAGAGGCTATATGGGATAGCTACTTAAGGAGCCCTAAAAAATCTGTGTGTGAGCCCACATCGAACTGCACTGAATAGATATGAAACTGGAGAGTTTTCCTTTTATTTGGTGCAGATTTCACATTTCTATCATCTTTTGTTGCTTTCCTGTGACTGGTCAAAAGTGTGCCATGACTTTACGGACACACTGTATATGCCCAAACATTAAAGAAATCACCAGGACACATCAGGCTCATATTTCTCATAAACACAAGAATGAAAAGACAACACATTTGCGCCAGGAACTGCCAAATTTACTAAATCTTACTAAGAATGTATCTATCTATATAAAAATGTAAATTTTGTCATTTTTTTATTTTTTAATCCCTCTTTTTTATGAATTCTATTTATAAAAAGCATAACTCAAAAAATGTAACACAAAAATGTTTTTTGCCTGACCAGGTGGTGGCGCAGTGTATAGAACGTCGGACTGGGATGCAGAGGACCCAGGTTCAAGACCCCGAGGTCGCCAGCTTGAGCGCGGGCTTATCTGATTTGAGCAAAGCTCACCAGCTTGGACCCAAGGTCACTGGCTCAAGCAAGGGGTTACTCAGTCTGCTGTAGCCCCACGGTCAAGGCACATATGAGAAAGCAATCAATGAACAACTAAGGTGTCACAACACGCAACTAAAAACTAATGATTAATGCTTCTCATCTCTCCATTCTTGTCTGTCTGTCCCTGTCTATCCCTCTCTCTGACTCTGTAAAAAAGTAGATAAATAATAAAAAAAAAATTTTTAATGTTTTTTAATGTCAGAATAAATTTAATTTTTTCATATTTATTTCATTTAATTACCATAAAAGCATGCTTGGACTTTATTTATTTTTTCTTTAATATTTGACTTAATTATTATTTTTTATTTATTTATTCATTTTAGAGAGGAGAGGGAAAGACAGAGAGAGAGAGAGAAGGGGGGAGGATCAGGAAGCATCAACTCCCATATGTGCCTTGACCAGGCAAGCCCAGGGTTTCGAACCGGCGACCTCAGCATTTCCAGGTCGACACTTTATCCATTGTGCCACCACAGGTCAGGCTTTGACTTAATTATTATAACATATTTCTCAGAAATTTGTATATAGTGCACCTACAATTATCTGTAGAATTTTAGATTTTATTTATTCATTTTTATTAGAGAGAGAGGAGAGAAAGAGAAGGAGAGATAGATTGAGAACAGGGGGAGGAGCAGGAAGCATCAACTCCCATATGTGCCTTGACCAGGCAAGCCCAGGGTTTTGATCCGGCGACCTCAGCATTCCAGGTCAACGCTTTATCCACTGCGCCACCACAGGTCAGGCCTTTTTTAGATTTTTTTATTTATTCATTTTTATTAGAGAGAGAGGAGAGAAAGTATTTGTAGAATTTTAAATGTACCCTGACTTCAAAAAATTTGAGAACCATTGGTACCTGGACGGCAAACTGTGGCTCGTGAGCCACATGCAGCTCTTTGGCCCCTTGAGTGTGGCTCTCCCACAAAATACCACATGTGGGCGCTACCTTGATAAGGAATGTACCTACCTACATAGTTTAAGTTAAAAAAATTTGGCTCTCAAAAGAAATTTCAATCGTTGTACTATTGATATTTGGCTCTGTTGACTAATGAGTTTGCTGACCACTGGATAGCCGAGTGCCATGGCCACACAGGTCCCCATGGATTTGGGCAGATGGTAAAGAAACTGCGGAGCTGGTGGATGGTGAACCATTCCGTTTATTAAAGTCTCACAATGGCAGACAAGCAAGCAGGCAGGTCAAAGTGTTTCTCTCTCTCTCTCTCAGTGCTCACAAGCCAAAGAGGCAGGGGGCGGGATATGGGGTTGTGGGGGATTGTGGGGGAGAACTCCTTCCCTAGCAAACAGTAGCAAACAATAACCCCTCCCAAACAGGAAGGCAATATGCAATTTGCAATCTGCCACCTTGAGGGCAAGCAGTCTCAGCCTTCCATAGACTATACATACATGGCGCTGCCCTGTGCTCATGCACCAATCAGGCAAAATACAACTGAGCAAGCCTAACACACTTGTTACACACTTGTTTGTCCAATATATAGAAATAATTTTGAAATGTTTTCCTGCAGTGTTTCCCCCAGGAGGATGACTTGACAGTGAAAGGAAGCAAAGCTTACCACCAAAAAATGTTTTGGTACATTGATTATTTTAAGCTGGTTAAACAAGATTCAAAAAGAGACTCTACCTCCCCTGGCCTGTCTAAAGGAATTCAGATAGAAAACCATGGTCAAGAAAGGGAGTTATCACCTAAGCTTAACATAAGCTAAGTGTGGCAGACAGAAGGCAACCTAACAAAGCCTGTTAGTGCCTCCACCTCAGGCACTAAAGAAAGAGCTCAGCTGCTAAACAACAGAACAACGCCCCAGATGAGCAGAGTACCGCCCCCTAGTGGGCTTGCTGGGTGCATCCCTGACGAGGTGCATGCCCGAGTCTGTCTCTCTGCTTCCCCTCCTCTCACTGAAAAAAAAAAGAAAAGAAAAAAGTACCATTGTTCACTAAATGTGTGATTTATGCATTAAAAACAAAGCCTGTTTGTTAGGTTCTCCTCTGTGGTTCATTGTTCCTGGGTGGTCTAACAGGAATCCGTTTACCAAATGTTTAAAGTTTCTGCCTCCTCCTTAGTCTAGAAGGCACATAGGCCTTAACTGCCTGATTTGTTCTCTGGTCTGGTCCTGTATACTTATGAAAACCCCAGATGTACATACATAATAAATTTGGTTATTTTCTCCTGTTAATCAGTCTTGTGTCAATTTGATTACTTAGCCAGCCAGAAGAACCTAGAAGGTTAGAAGAAAAAAATATTTTTCCTTCAGTACAATAGGTTTTCTCTTTCTATCATAATATTCTTCCAGTAGGTAATAAACCTAGAATTCACTTAAACATGATTCCTGAATGACTGTTGAATAAATCCTGTTTTGTTTCTTTTCTGAGCTTTACTTTCTATATTTCTTTTATTTCTCATCTTTATTTCATGCCTTTCCAAATCAGCTTTTCTCTCTCTGTCTCTCTCTCTCTCTACTGCTCTCTCTGTCAAACACACACACACACACACACACCCACACACACTCACAAACACTCCTCAAATTGCTTGTGTATCAGGTACATATAATTAAGTTTACAAACTCAGGTGTACAAAAACATTTCTATTTCTGTCTTTTTTTTTTAATAACCTGTTCTCTCTTTTCAGGCCCAGCATCTAAATTTCAGTGGCTTACTTAAAGCCAAGAACTGAGGTAAGGAACATATCACTCTCATGTGGCATTTTTCCTACTCTACATCTAAGCCTGTCTTCTCTATTTCTGAGTCCCTAAAATAAAATTAAGTTGTCTCATTTTACAACTTGAAATCAATAGTAATGTAAGTAATTTTATGAAAACTATATTATCTTGATGCTAAAATCAGACATATATAGCAAAAGAAATATTGTTGGTCAAGTTCATTGATGAAATTATGTAAAAATTCTAAAGAAAATATTAGCAAACTGAATCCAAGAATGTATAAAATAATTATAAGAAATCATTACCAATGATAATTTAATCAAGGTAATATAACTGATGTTATAACCTTGGGCAATCTTTTTATACATTTACCAAATGGAGTCATAACAGATCAAAAATCCAAATGATCCTATTAACAGATGGATAACTTATTTTTGCAAAAGTTAAAAATTCATGATTTTAAAAAGAAAACTAAGAGTAAGAAAAGTAAATTCTTTAACCAATAAAAATATCTGCCCCCAAACACATAACATCAGATATAATGGTGATATATCAGCAGATATCTCTTAAAAGTTAGGAGCATAACGTGGAAGCTGGTTATTATCATTCTCTTCACAATTATACTAGGTAATACAATAATACAAAGTGAGAGAGACATTGATTTAAGAATTAGAACAAAAGAAACAAAGTAACATTGTTCAACCCTGGCTGCTTGGCTCAGTGGTAGAGCATCAGCCCAAAGTGTAGAGGTCCCAGGTTCGATTCCCAGTCAGGGCACACAGGAGAGGCAGCCATCTACTTCTTTACCCCTCCTCCCCTCTCTTCTCTCTCTCTCTCTCTTTCCTTCTCTCTTTCTCTTCCCCTCCTGCAGCCATGGCTCCATTGGAGTGAGGTGGCCCCAGTGCTGAGGATGGCTCCATGGCCTCTGCCTCAGCACTAAAGAAAGAGCTCAGTTGCTGAGCAACAGAACAATGCCCCAGATTAGCAGAGCATGGGTTTGTTGGGTGGATCTCAGTCAAGGTGCATGCCTGAGTCTATCTCTCTGCTTCCCCTCCTTTCACTGAAAAAAAGAAAAGAAAAATAAAAAGTACCATTGTTCACTAAATGTGTGATGTATGCATTAAAAAAATATATGAAAGCCTATTGACAAATTATTACAAATAGTGACTTTAGCTGTTTAAGTATATTATACAAAGATCAATAACTATCTTATAAACCAGTAGTAAATATTAAAGAAATAGCTTTTAAGGTTATTATACTAGAAATAAAAACTGTAGAGTAAGTATAAATAAAACTGACAATAAGCCATGAAAAGAATTGCTAAAAAATTTATAAACTATTATGGAAGGACATCAGGAATACTTAAAAATAGAAAAATACTATCTTAAAGTATGTGAAAGCTATACAATAAAGATGACAATATTCATAAAATATATACTATTAAACTCTAGCATTGGCCAGATAGCTCTGTTGGTTAGAGCATTATCCCTGTATGCAGAGGTTATGGGTTTGATCCCCGGTCAGGGAATAGACAGGTACAGATGGACGTTTCTGTCTCTCTCTTTTCCCCTTCCTCTCTCTCTAAAATTAATAAAAAGATTTTTAAAAAGTTTAAAAATATAAATTGAGTTTCTCATCAAAAGTTAAAAGAGTTCTTTAAATTCATAAAGCTAAAATAATAAGAAGGAAAGTCTATCTTATCAGTTATCAAACTTTTTATAAAACTTTAAACCATATGGCATTGGCATAAGGATAAACAAATACAGGGCAAAATAGATAGATTGGAAAGAAGTCTGCTAATTTTTAGTAGTTTTGTGTTTGAAAGCTAGCATTACAAATCATAATGTAAGGAAAGCTGGAAGTGATACAATTGAATAACTATTTGACTGCAAAAACAACTGTTTTACAACTATATAGCACTATACTTGAAAAGGGTAGGCAAAAGGAGCTGATTTTAGTAACTTTGGCAAACACTGTTCTGACTGGATGCTATAAGACTAGAGAAGAAAAGAATTGCACATAAGCACTATAGTCTTGATGGTAACCTTGTTTCTCACAGGGGTGAAGATTATAGCATTTTTGAAATTGCTTTATGTGTGTACTAGGGTTGGAAAAACAAATGATAGACATTTGGAGTTGATTTCTCATTGTTACTGTCAGATATAAATAAAGCTACAAATGAACAAAGAGAAAGTGAAGAGGCTAGGATGACTTCTGAGGTGAATTAGAGAAATTAGTATGACTTCATGTTTACAATGTTTGCATGAGAAAACATTACAAAAATCAAACTGAAGGACTCCAAAATTATTGACCTATTACTTTTAAAAAGTGTCAACGCTATGAAAAAAACAAGGAAACACTGAGAAACTTTCACAGATCTTAAGTAGATTAAGCACACGTAACAACTAAATGCAATGTGGTATCGTGAATTAAATCTTGAAACAGAAAAAGGACATTAAAACTAAAACTGGTGAGATCCAAATAAGGTCTGTTGTACAAATACTAATTTCTTAGTTTTGAATAATGTAGCATAAGCATGAGAAGTGCTGCTATTAAGTAAAGCTAGATCAAGGGTAATCTCTGTGCTATCTTTGCAATTTGTTCCTAACTTTGAAATTATTTCAAATTAAACAAGTTAACGATACAACTTAATTTCAATTTTACTCAATCCTCTGTTACTTGTTTCCTTTAGAATATACAAAATAATAAATTAAACATTAATCCTATTTTATCTAAGAAATTTATGTAGAAACAAAGTATCAACAAAGATGCTTAATGATTAAAAATAAATTATGTAAATTATGACCTTCCTACACACTTTAACTTTTCATTAAGTGAGAATTGTGTAACTGGCCACAAAGTCAAACACATGTTGTAATTGCAAGAGATTTTTTTAAAAAGATCTCAATATTTTATATTTTTCTAAATAATAGATAAAAATATTTCTGGGGATTATATAAAAACAGAAAAGAAAACTATTGAAAGTAATTTATAATAGTAATTTTTTTTACAATTTTCTCTTTCTCCTATTAATTAACATAATATTTCATTATGAGACATACTCATGAAACAAGGTTTGATATGTGATTTTTAAATATAATCAAGATAAGATTTATTATGGCTAATCAAGAACACAAAATCAAAAGTAATTTTTAGTGGAAGGGGTAGGGGGATAAATGGCCATGGACAGAGACGATTTGGGGTGGTGAACACACAATACAGTGTACAGATGATGTGTTGTACAGTTGTGCATTGAAACCTGTATAATTTTGTTAACCAGTGTCACTTCAAGGAATTGGATAAAAAGGAAAAATAGTAATTTTTATTTGAATTGTTTTACATTCTCTCATTTTAGACGTGCATGTGTATGTGTGTGTGTATGTGCATGCATGCACGTGCTGGGATCACAGGCAATCCACAATAAGCCAATGAATGAATATAGAAAAAAAACAATATTAAGATTTTAATTTTTTTCAATCTCTGTAAGGTACAAAAATTAGATCCCTGGCCAGTTGGCTCAGTGAACAGAGCATCGGCCCAGTGTACAGACATCCCAGGTTCCATTCCGGGTCAGGGATCCCAGTCAGGGCATATGCTGGAGCTCTCTATCTTCCCTTCTCTCACTTAAAAAAAAAAAAAAAAGTTAGAGCTGAACTTCATATTTATTATTAATTTGTTCTGATTGACTCAATACCCTCTTTTACCTCTTTTACGATGCTTCAAATATTCATCATTCCTTTATTCATTCACAGACTTTGAGATGCACTGAAGTCACCTGGAGGGTTTGTTAGATTATAGAATTTGGCCCCACCTTCAGAATTCCTGATTCAATAGATCTGAAATGGAGTTTGATAATTTGCATTTCTAACAGGACTCTAGCTGATAATGATGCTAGTGGCTTGAAAGGCACACATTCTTATTTTATTATTGGGTATTCCTAATTTTATTATCAAAAGTAGGTATTACAAGCTTTTGTTTTTTTTTTTTCTCTCCTGACATCCAAGGTAGCAAGAAGGAATTATTTATAAAGTGGTGCTTCCAAAGAATATGTTTGACCCAAATCAACATTTATAATAAAAATAGATTTGTACCTGACCTGTGGTGGCACAGTGGATAAAGCGTTGACCTGGAGTGCTGAGTTAGCAGGTTTGAAACTGTGAGCTTTCCTGGTCAAGGTACATACAGGAGCAACTACCATGAGTTGGTACTTCTCTCTCGCTCCCCCTTCCCATCTTCCTCTCTCTCTCCTCTATCTAAAAATAAATAAAATTAAATAAAATAGATTTTCAAAACTAAAAAAGAGCTGATATGTACAAAGTCCATTTATTTCCCAAAAATTCTAACCCAAATTAACTTCACTTGACTCCACAGCTGTTTATCTCAAGAACAATCCTACATTTTGCAGCTCAATATATAGTAGTTTGAGTATGATATATATTGGAGTGCTCCTGAAACAAAATGGGGTTCTTTTACATACATATTGTCCACCCTCTCTACCTGGTGAAAAATTAGAAACATCTGCTAACTAACAATTTCAAAATATATCCAAGGACATTGCTTTCTGGGCGCTAAGTAAGTCCGCTTTAATCATAAGTAGCTTAACAAAAAAATGTACCATATGTAGTTCTGTATTTACAGTTCTAAGCTGTAGGCAGTGTATGTGAATTAGGATTATATCTCTGCCAGGTCTCTTTTCCGTATTGTTTTTACTATCTTCAGTAGTCTAATAGCATGGATGAGGCCATCACATTGTCAGAGCAATTATAATCACATTAAAAGTCATTTTTGTTTGCTGTTTAATATAAGTTTTTAAAAAGACTTTTTTTTTAAATAAAAGAACAGTGTTAGGTTTACAAAAAGCTTGAGAGAAATGTACATTGATTTCCCATAGTGAGTATCCCCACACATGCATAGCTTCCTTCATTATCAACATCATTTACCGAAATGATGCATTTAAAAAATTTTTTTTTTTATCAAGGATGAGCCTACACTGTGTTAACATCAGAAATGTCCACACCTGTAAGCATTTTTTGCTAAGTTTATTTGAGTCAAAGTGATGACATTTGCCAGGAAGCAAAATCTCACCAGATTGAGAAAGTGGCAGTTTCACCACTTGTTACATCAGAATCAAAGGGGAAGATTTAAGAGGGTTGGTAACATAAAATCCATTAGAGATGGATTAGGGAGGCAGGAGAAAGCGAAACTGGGGAAATCTCTTGATTGGGATAAAAGGCAGACACATGTTTCTTTTATATAGGCTCTCATAGGATAGTTAACAGTTAACAATTAACATAGCAATGAGGGGATTTGTAGTTTGGAAAAGATTACTTTTACATTTGGTAGGAATGCTACTCTTACATTTTAAAGGTATGTTATAGTGGATGCAAAATGACAATTGTTAGGGGAAAATACTGCCCTAGGATATGACTACCTGCCATGAACTGCATTTAGTGAGAAAGTTTTCATTTCAGTCCATCCTGTGGGGATTACTTTAGTCTGAGTTGGTAAGGCCACCATGTGAACTCTCCGGAAGATATATAAAAAAAAATACTATTTCAAATATATGGTGAATTTTTCAAATACCTCTAAAATTTATTATTAATAACATCAATCATTTTATTATCACATATATATTATTTAAGTGAGAGGAAGGGAGATAGAAAGACAGACTTCCAGACTTCATTCACCCAAGACCAGGATCCACTGGCAATCCCCGTCTGGGGCTTATGCTCTGCCCATCTGGACCTAGGCTCGTAATCAAGCTATTTTAGCCCCTGAGGCAGAGACTCCAGGGAGCTATTCTCAGTGCCCGGGGCCAATTCACTGGAATCAATTCAGCCATAGCAGCAGGAGGAGAAGAGAGACAGAGAGAGAGAGAGAGAGAGAGAGAGAGAGAGAGAGAGAGAGACAGAGACAGAGAGAGAGACAGAGAGAGAGAAGGGGAGGGAGAGGGGAGGAGAAGCAGATGGTCGCCTGTCCTGTATGCCCTGACCAGGAATTGAACCCAGTTCTTCCACACACTGGGTTGATGTTCTACCACACTGAGCCAACTGGCCAGGGCCTTATTATCATATTTTATAGGTCTATGGTGCAGAGGATTCTTTGGGACTATTTTTTTCTTATAGTTTCTTTGTACTTGAAGATTTATAATCTTAAAATTAAATTATAATCTTAAAAGGTTTCAAGGATGACATTTTCTAAGGGTTTATGTCTGAAATCTTATCATATAGTGTCTTAAAATATTATAATCTTTTCAAGAAACTGAAGAGGAATTTATTATAATACTCATTTTGTAGGTGAAGAAAAGAGGTCCAAAAGACATTACCATTTGCCTAAAGCCATATAACTAGTAAATTTATCTATTGAACTTAGGCACACATTAACTGTACTCATTGTACAAATACATACGGGAAAATAGTTTGGGATAAATATTTTTTTTCCTATCAAGGGACAAATACATGGTTTTCAATTTGGAACTACATCTTGAGTTTAGTTTACTTTCCCCCAAATAGGCGGCACTTAATTTCTTCCATTTCTTTGAGTGTAAGACAGCAAATAAACTGATACAGTGGTCCCTCATCTATCGCAGGGGTTAGGTTCCAGAACACCCCGTGATATGGGAGAATCTGCAAAGTAGCGACCTTATATTTATTTTATTATTTATATATATTTTAAGGCTTTATAAACACTCCCCACACTCTTATAAACCTTTCCCACACTGTTATTAACCTTTCCCACACTCTTATAAACACTTCCTATGCTCTCAATTACTTTCTAAACTCTGAAACCTACACAAAATCTTGTGATATAGTGAATAATCACAATACAAAATTAGATATATACAATTTAAAAATCCACAACACAGTGAGACTGCGAAAAGTGAACCACAATATGGAGAGGGATGACTGTACTGGAAAGGGAAAAGTGTAGAGCTGTATCCTGTCTTTTGGCTTTCACTTCTGATTTTCTTATACTCCAAACTTCATTTCAATTTCCCTTCCTTTTTGTTTAATGGTGACTAATGAATAGCTTCCTATCTTTTTTTTTTTTTTTTAAGTGAGAGGCGGGGATGCAAGGAGGCAGAGAGACACAGACTCCCCCATGAGCTGATCAGTAGCCAATGGCAAGCTCCCTACAGGGTGATGCTCTGCCCATCTGGGGCCACTGCTCCCATTGCTCGGCAACTGAGCCACTTCAGCGCCTTAGGCGAGGCCATGAAACCATCTCTGGCACCCAAGGCCAACTTGCTGGAATCATATGAGCCATGGCTGTGGGAAGGGAAGAGAGAGAGAGACAGAGAAGGGGGAGGTGGAGGGGTGGAGAAGCAGATGGTTGCTTCTCCTGTGTGCCCTGACTGGAAATCAAATCCAGGAATTCCACATGCCGGCTGACACTCTACTGCTGAGCCAACTGGCAAGGGCTTCAGATTCTGTTTAATATGCAATTTATGAATATTCTGAGCTTTGCCAAAAGGGTGTGATCCCTGAAGATATTCTAAATCTACTGTTGTCCCTAGGGTATCTCATTTCACTGGTAGATGGGTGTCACTTTCCATTCACCTAGTTTCCACGTGATAATACACATTTAACTTTGTCAAATCTTAGACTGCCATTTGTTCAAGTAAGTGGAAGATAGTATTTTAAAAGTCCTTAAGTGACCTAAGAAATTGCCATTGAAAGTTGGTTAAAGACAGTTATATATTCTTATTCAAAAACCTTTCTGCCTTCACATTTTCCCCCAAAATCTATTAGAATTTTTCATCCTCATCTTTCTAACAAAAATTCAGGTATATTCATTCAGCTAACATATATTACCTAGATGGGACCTGATAAACTATACTCGTGAAAAAACAAAGAGAATGGATGAGATAGAGGACATTTCATTCCTTCCATGAGTCCCTGATTTTTCAAAGGTCCAGTGTATTCTTTGTTTAATGGCATGAGCCCAGGAGCCACTGATTAAATCATTACAGCATCATTTTTTTTTCAATTATTGTTTTCTAATAGATTTAAAATTATCTTTCTAAAACTTTCATTTGCTTTTTCCTTTGACAATTTTGTTCCTAGTGGTTGATTTCCTAAAACAAGGCAAGTGCCACTAGAATGGTGTGCCTCTATTTCCAGGGCTTTGAGCTATTAGGGACAAACCAATTATAATGGGATCATTTAGCTTTTAGATGTCTACCTACTTCTGCTATCTTGTTCAGCCTGCCATCCCATAGTCAGTATAAAATAGGGAATGATGAGCCAGGTATTGCTTTGGAAGAACTCAGAAGATTAAATTCCATTTGAATCAAAGTGTTAGTCACTTCTGCTTTCTAAGCAGTATTTCCAAGGAGGAAATGATTGAGAATATATCTAGTCCTCAGGTTTAAAAAAAAAAAAAAAGCCAAACAAATTATTCTTAATGATGAATGGCATCAGCATCAAACTGCTATTGATCAAGAATGAAAAGTTCTTTTTTTTTTTTTCATAGAAGGCCTGAATACAGGAAAAGAAAAGTAATTCAGGAAAAGTAGCTTTTAGCTAGTTTCTTCCTTCACAGTGCACCCCCTTTTCAAGTGAGGCCACTTTCCAGCTTTTGTTCTTGTTTTCTATGCTTCATGCTTAAAATTCTAAGGTATTGTCTCAAGGCAGAAAGGTAGTGTTGAGCTGTCAGGAAAGGAAGAGGATAAGTTGCTAAAAATGATTTGAGGCAGCTAATGAGTGACAGGATGAGAAATGTGTAAGGAACTGACTTTTTTCCAGCCTTCGTATACTCCCAGCACCATTCCTTCCACTAATAAGCTTTCTCCCCTGCACTTCAGCCAGGGAACCCCGAACCTCGAAAAAGTGCCACTCCAAGCACAATGGCCAGAAGGTTAATTTGCTTCTTTCATGTTTACTGAATGTGTATTTTTTATTTTACTTACAATTATTATTTTTAAAAGTGCATTAAATAGGATACATATGTGTTAAATAAATGCAAACCAAATACAACAGGTTTCATTTTTTAATTAAGTTCCCACAGGTAAATTAATTAAACCATAATGAGTAAGTGAGCCTGCCATTGAGGAGGGCCCCAGAGACCAGAATCTATAGTGGCCGGAGAGGGAAAAGACCTTTCTGAAGGCTGGAAATGACTTTCTTGAGTTCCAGAAATTCTTATGGCCATTTAGAAGTGGGTATTGAATCCTAACAGCCATGGGGACAGCTATCAGATACCTACGCAGCTTCTCACTGTCAGGCAAATTAGTTGTCCTGACTTTAAAAGTTGCTGAAATTCTATAAATAAATAAAATACTTATAATGTTCAGAGATAAGTTACCAAATATTATATATGCCTAAACTGTTTTGGCTGATGCCTGAAATCTCTCAGAAATAAATCTACTCCGTTGGCTTGATGCTCTATAACATTTGAGGTGGTTAAATTTTATTTGTAGTTTATCCTGAGCTGTGAGTTACAGACCCACTCTTTTTTTTTTTAATTATTTTATTTTATTTATTCATTTTAGAAAGGAGAGAGAGAAGAGAGAGAGAGACAGAGAGAGAGAAGGGGGGAGGAGCAGGAAGCATCAACTCCCATATGTGCCTTGACCAGGCAAGCCCAGGGTTTTGAACTGACGACCTCAGCATTTCCAGGTCGACGCTTTATCCACTGCGCCACCACAGGTCAGGCTCCAGACCCACTCTTAATATCCGGGTCAATGAGAGAAAGTAAAGGTTGACAGTGAATGTCTCAGAGGTCTGGAGAAGGGGAGTCCAATAAGGTAAGAAAAATACAATAAAATCTTCACAGGGCTCACTACTTTCCAAGTTAAGAGGAAGATTTAAATCCAAATTACTTTTTATACTCCAATATTGTTTTATTATGCCAGAATTGAATAGTTAATTTTTTTGAAAAGTTTTATTTTATTTTTAAATTAAATTTACTGTGGTGACATTGTTTAATAAGATCATATATGATTCTTTTTTCCCCCCTTTCTTTTTGAGAAAGGAAGATAGTGAGACAGACTCCTGCATATGTCCCAACCGGCATTCAACCAGCAACCCTGTTTGGGACTGATGCTCAAATCAACTGGGCTATCCTTAGTGCCTGAGGCTGATGCTCAAACCAACTAAGCCACTGGCTGCATGAAGGGAATAGGAAGAGAAGGGGGAGAGAGAGGAGGAGAGAAGCATATGGCTGCTTTTCTTGTGTGCCCTGACCAGGAATTGAACCTGGGACATCCATATGCTGGGCTGACACTCTATCCACTGAATCAACTGCCAGGGCCTCATAGAGATTTCGAATATAGATTTCTGTGATACATCATCTGTATACTTTGTGTGCCTACCAACTAAAGTGAAATCATCTTCTGTCACCACATATTTGACACCCTTTACATTTTACTACCTCCCTACCTCTTTCTTCGGATAACCACATTATTGTCTGTGTTTATGAGTTTCAGTTTTTTATCCCACATATGAGTGAAATCATATGGTTATTGACTTTTCCTGACTTATTTTTCTGAGCATGATATTCTCAAAATCTACCCATGTTTTCAAAAATAACAGTTTTTACATCTTTTATTGTGGTTGAGTAGTATCCCATTATATGTATATATATGATCCACATCTCCATTCAGTCATATATTAAAGGACATTTAGGTGGTTTCCATGTCTTGACTACCATTAATAATAATACTACAGGCCTGACCTGTGGTGGCACAGTGGATAAAGCATCGACCTGGAAATGCTGAGGTCGCCGGTTCGAAACCCTGGGCTTGCCTGGTCAAGGCACATATGGGAGTTGATGCTTCCAGCTCCTCCCCCCTGTCTCTCTCTCCTCTCTCTCTCTCTCTGTCTGTCTCTCTCCTCTCTAAAATGAATAAATAAAATTAAAAATTAAAAAAATAATAATACTACAATGAACATAGGGGTACATATATCTTTGTAAATAAATATTTTCAAATTTTGGGGGTAGACACCCAGAAGAGGGGTTGCTGGGTCATATGGTAACACTATTCTCAACTTTTTGAGGCATCATCATACTGGTTTTTTTGTTTGTTTGTGTTTTTAGATTTCATTTATTTATTTTAGAGAGAAGAGGGTATAGAGGGTCAGGAAGCATCAACTCCCATATGTGCCTTGACCTGGCAAGCCCAGGGTTTCAAACCAGTGACCTCAGCATTCCAGGTCAATGCTTTATCCACTGCGCCACCACAGGTCAGGCCATCATACTGTGTTTTATAGTGGCTGTACCAGTCTACATTCCCACCAGTAGTGAGTGAGGGTTCCTTTTCCTCCACAACCTCTCTAGTACTTGTCTTATTAATAATAGCCATTCTAACAGATTTGCAGTGGTATCTTACTGTAGTTTTGATTTACAATTCCCTAAAAGCTAGTGAAGTTGAGCATCTGTTTGTCTTCTTGGGGTAAATGTCAGTTCTGGCCCTCTGCTTATCATATGATCTTCTCAATAGATGCAGAAAAAGCATTTATAAGATACACCATTTATTTATGATTAAAATACACAATCAAATGAGTATAGAAGACAAATATCTCAACATAATAAATGCCACATATGACAAAACCTTATTTAATATCATACTCAATAGTGAAAAACAGAAAGATTTTTCTCTAAGATCAGGATCAAGACAGAGATGTCCACTCTCACTACTCTTACTCAACACGGTTCTGAAAGTCTGAGCCATATCAGGCAAGAGAAAAAAATAAAAGGCACCCAAATTTGGAATGAAGAAATAAAAGTGTAACTTTTTGCAGATGACATATATTTTTATATAGAAAACCCTAGAGACTTCTCCAAAAAAAAAATATTAGAAATAATAAACAAATACAATGAAGTTGCAGGATACAAAATCAATGTACAAAAATCTACTGCATTCTTATATGCTAAAAATAAAATTTTAGGAAAAAAAAAGGAAAAATATTTCTTTTCAGTTGCAACTAAAAGAATAAAATATGTAGGAATAAAGTTAACAAAGGATATGAAGGTCCTATAAACTGAAAATCAATAAGCATTATTAAAAGAGATCAAAAAAGAGAAAAGGAAAGATTACTGGGTTCATGGATTTGAAGAATCAACATAGTTAAAATGTTCATATTACCCAAAGCAATATATAGATTTAATGCAATGCCCATCAAAATCCCAATAAAATTATTTAAAGAAATAGGACAAGAAAACTATCAGATTTATATGGAATGACGAAAGACCCTGATTAGTCAAAGCAATCTGAGGGAAAAAAAAGCTAGAAATGTTATACTTCCTGACTTCAAATTATACTACAAAGTAATCAAAACAGCACAGTATTGGCAGAAAAACAGCACACAAACCAATGGAACAGACTTGATAGCCCAGAAATAAACCCACAGGTATGGCAATTTTTGACAAAGGAACAAAAAACATACAATGGAGAAAAGAAAGCTTCTTCAATACAGGGTGCTGGGAAAATCAGAAAGTCACACGCAACAGAATGAAACTGTTTGTCACCGTACACAAAAATTAACTAAAAATGGATCACATATCTAAATAGTTGCAATTTGTAATATTGTAAAATTACAAATTGCAACAATAGATTACATTAAAGAAAACAGATACTAAACTTATGGACCTTGGTCTTAGGGAAGCTTTTATAAATTTGACCCCAAAGTCCTTATCACACTACAAAGCTTCTACACAGCAAAAGAAACTACTTAAAAACAAAAAGGCAGCGAACTAAATGTGAGAAGATATTTACCACCAGCAGCTCCGATAAGGGGTTAATTGCCAAATATATATATATAAAATTCATACAACTCTCCACCAAACAAACAATCTAATTAGACAGTTACATTTGAAAAATACCTAATTAAAGTATTTTAAACTATCTGATACTTTATAAGCTTTCATGTTTTGGATGGCAAGAGAAAAGGTTCTGTATTAACACAAGTTCTTTTTTCTTTCCCCTGTATTCATAGAGAAAAATTTCAAAAATACTCTAGCTTATAAAAGAGTTAACTATTAGATATAGATCCTATTTTTACACTGAATCATTTAACAGAGATAAAAGTATTAACACTGTCAAAGGATTTGTATAGTGATCTTAAATTTACTTCTCAACAGAAGAAACTTCTTTATTTTATAATAATTTATATATATCATATTATAATTACAGCTGATAAAGATTTTACAATATTATTTTTCATTCTAAAAAGAGCTAGTGTTATAGCTTACCTGAAATTTGTAATTTTACAACTCTTACTATTTTGTATGACATTCATTAGAATGAGGCCTTCTTGAAATCCTGAGTGATTCACTAGTTATTTTGAAGTCTTTAAGTTAAAGTTAGTAAATTTTCCAAACAAAACCTCTTTGCAGTTGTAATATTAAATTTTTTACTATATTTACATAATACAAAAGTGGATTTCAGGAACAAATGTGTTGCCCTGCTTGAAGGTATTCCTGGTTTCACATTAAAATCACAGAGGTTATACTGTACTGTATTTTGAGGTAATTGTCAAAAGAACCTTAGAGAATATGTCTACCCAGACCCCTCTGTAACCTTTCCTTTCATTGGAACCTTTTTTTTTTTTTTTTTTTTTTTTTGTATTTTTCTGAAGCTGGAAACGGGGAGAGACAGTCAGACAGACTCCCGCATGCGCCCGACCGGGATCCACCTGGCACGCCCACCAGGGGGCAATGCTCTGCCCACCAGGGGGCGATGCTCTGCCCCTCCGGGGCCGCACTCTGCCGCGACCAGAGCCACTCTAGCGCCTGGGGCAGAGGCCAAGGAGCCATCCCCAGCGCCCGGGCCATCTTTGCTCCAATGGAGCCTTGGCTGCGGGAGGGGAAGAGAGAGACAGAGAGGAAGGAGGGGGGGGGGGTGGAGAAGCAAATGGGCACTTCTCCTATGTGCCCTGGCCGGGAATCGAACCCGGGTCCCCCGCACGCCAGGCCGATGCTCTACCGCTGAGCCAACCGGCCAGGGCCTCATTGGAACCTTTTATACATAATACATTTTAATACTGAGGTTGCATAAAGATCCAGCAACTATACATATGAGCATTAACTATACGTGCCTGAAGACAAAACAAACTCATGCAATGTGAAAACCATTAAAACTGTGATGCACTGCCTTTGTCTTTTTTTTTAATTTTATTGATTTTTGGAGAGAGGGGAGAGAGAGAGAAATAGAGAGAGTGAGGAGAGTGAGAAAGATGGAGGAGAAATGGGAAGCATTTACTTGTAGTAGTTGCTCCCTGTATGTGCCTTGACTGGGCAAGCCCAGGGAGGACTTAAACTGCTGACCTCAGCATTCCAGGTCAGTGCTTTATGCGCTGCACCACCCCAGGTCAGGCACTGCCTTTCTTTCTCTAATCATGGTTGGAGGAGCAAGAAAGGTGACATTTACATGGCAGAGGACAAGGTAATTTTCTTCATTTCTAAACAGGTGTATGCCAGTCTAAATTCCATGAACATTATCAGTCAGTTTAGGTCCCATTCCAAGTGTTTTTCCTTTTATTTCTTGTCCTTTTGACCATATTCTCTCCATATTTCAAAAAATGTAGGTGCTCTGCTTTTATATTAAAAAAAAATAAACAAACCTGTAGTTATTCTTTCTGGGTTTTCATAATGTTATTCATTTCTTATTCTCAATGTCACACCTGACTTTCATTCTCCCAGAAAGGTCAGGATATATTACTTTTCAGATCAGAATTATCCAAAATGGCATTTCATAGCTGTCTCATGCCGATGAATTGCCAAGATCCAAGTTAGGAAATGCTGATTTCTAGATTCTTTCTTCTTAGTCATACACATCCCTTGTATTAAAGATCCTGAGGAAATGTACAATTTAGAAGAAACAAAATTGTGATATAAATAAGTTTTTCTTAAATTTATATGATTAAAAATATTCCTTTCCATAACACCCATGAACATTTAAAAGAGACATGATAATAGAAAATACTATCCTGGATTTTAATTTCTTGAACAGCTGTGACTCTTGACTGCTAGCCTCTTACATGCCTCTTATTTAAAAGGCTTATTATTAACAAGAAGGTAGGATTCAGGGCTGAGGCAATTTCTAATTACAGACTTTGAGACCGCTGTGCTTCTAGTTCTTTCATATCCAATAAGCACAGACTGCAGTGACTGAAGATGGCAATAGTCAGACAAACTCCTCCACCAAGGTTAATGAAGGTACTTTCATTTCCTTCTCGTTTTTTACAATGAACGGTTTACACAAAAATAGAAGAAATTATATAAATAATGAAGTATCATAACTAACCAATCAATAGAATTGGAATCTTCTCAAATTAACGGCAAAGTTTGAGCAAATAAGCTCTGTAATAAAAAATATTTTAAAAATTAAAGGTGCATTTATGGTAGACAAACTCAGATTCAGATAAACAACTCTCTGAAATATGTCCCTTATAAAATGCAGTTAGTTAAAAGACTGATTCAAAGACTCTTCTTTACAATTTAAATTCTCTCAGAGAGCTGATTAGATTCTTGAAGAATACATAGCATATTAGAGTCAAGGGACTTTCGTGAGATTATCCCATCTGGCTATAGACAGACTATGGTAGACTACAACACAAAACACACACACAAATCTATTGTGTATTACAGATTAGTAGAGTTTCTATGCTCAGAAATTGTTGTCCCCTTCTCCTTTAGGGATAATCCATTCCTATTTTGGGTCTAGCTATGTAATCCTCTTTAGATTAAAAAAAAAAATCAAGACCACTCTGAGCATCTTTTCATTATTTAACCTTATAAATTCCTTCCCACTTCAGGATCTTCAGGATTCATTCTCCTCCCTTCTTATCTGGCTTCTCCTATTCTTCCTTCAAGTTTAGCATAAACATAAATTTTCTCTAATGTATATAGTTAATTTTGGCACCTGTTTAATGCTTTGATTGCCCATTCTACTTTTATTTGGACTACTTATTGAAATAATAATTAAATAACTATTCCTAGAATTATGTATTTTATAATGTCTCATTAGATTACCCACAGTAAGTTCATCATTACGTCCTCAAGGTTTTAGGACACCTAGCATATAATAATTCATCAAAATATATACTTTTGAATAAATAACACAATGAAATAATTTCGGCATCTTTCCATTTAATCTAGATAAATATAGTCTCAAAGATATTTCACTAGACTATTTACATTTTTTCACCTGTTATTTTATCAAAGGGTGCTTGGTTCTCTTTCAGACAGATCTTGGCAGATCAGATAGGCACTCAAACCAGTAACACGTTCTTGCTACTACTTTTCAAATAAAATTATGACCCCTCTGTCCTTTATCTGAAAGGACCAGTGCAAATTTATTACACTTCTATGTTTTGTACGGCCTTTCAGCTAATTCAGATAGGAATTTATCTCTGCTTTCCATGAGGACATAGATCTCTTAGCTGCTTTCAGTCTTTTCTTTTTTTAGATGGGTTCTAAACATCATACGTGGAGAACTGCTGAATCCAATTCAGAAAAGCTGCAACAAGGAATGACTTCTAACTTAAGAGCAAGCACCGTGTAAGTGGTAAGACCTTATATATCAATGCTTTATATAAATATTTACATAAACATATAAATGTATATGCACAAAAATAAATAGATGGCATTACTTACACCTTTAAAAAGAGAGATGGAAACTAAAATATAAGACATTAATAAGAATATAATAATCCTCAGAGCTCCTCAGATAAAGTCATTGGGAAATCTATGTTCTGAGGGGTGTTTCATAAATAATTGATTAAGAGGCCACCTTAAAAATAATACAAAGTTAGGTAAAAGACTAATTTAGGAAACACATATGGACTAAAAATATGGAATTGAGAGTCTCTAAATAAACCCATATATCTATGGCCGGCTGATTTCTGAGAAAAGCACCAAGTTTATTGAAGAGGAAAAGAACAGTCTCTTCAACTGACAGTGCTTGGTACAAGTGAATTTCCATCTTCAAAATAATTCAGTTAGACGCCCACCATATACAGAAATTAACTCAAAATGGAACAATGACCTAAATATAAGAACTAAAACCATAAAACTCTTAGAATAAATTGTAAGAGTTAATAGGATCTGGTAATGTATTCTTAGATATGACACTAAAAGCATGAACAACACCAAAAACTAAATCAACTGACTTCATCAAAATTAAAAGAAAATTATTCATCAAAAGATACTATCAAGAAAGTAAAGAGATAAGTTTCAAAATGGGAGAAAAATATTTGCAAATCATGTCTCTGGTAACAGTTTAATGTACAGAATATATTTAAAAAAACTCCTAAGATTCAAAAAGAGAAAAAAATTGCATTCCAAAATAGGCAAAGTACTTAAATAGAAACAAAGAGATACTGTATACAAATGGCCAATAAGCACATGTAAAGAAGCTTATCATCACCATGAGGAAAATGCATATCAAAACCACAAGGAGTTATTATTTTGCACCTACAAGAATGGTCATATTAAAAAACATAAAATAATGTGTTGGATAGAATATGGAGAATTTGGAACTCTCATATACTGTTGATTGGAATGTAAAATAGTACAGCCACTGTGGAAAACAGTTTGGTGGTTCACTGATAAGTTAAACATAAAATTAGCATATGACACAGCAATTCTACTCCCATTTGTGTAGTCTTATATCCAAAATATCTGAAAACACAGATTAAAGAAGATTTGTATGTCAATGCTTATTTCAGCATTATTCACAATAGTTAAAAGGTTGAAACAATCTAAGTACCTATCGATAGATGAATGAATAAACATAGTGTTATATCAACACAATGGAATATTATTCAGCCATAAAAAGCAATGACATTTGATGCATGCTACAACATGAATGAACCTTGAAAACATACTGAAATATATGAGACACAAAAGAATAAATATTGTATGATTCCACTTAAATGAAACATAAAGAATAGGAAAATTTATAGAGACAAAATGTAGATTATAAATTACCAAGGGCAGGATTGAGGTGGCATTGGCAAATGATTGCTTAATGTGTTATCATCACCCCGAACAGAAATTATGAATAATTACAGTGATTTATACACTACCAACTAGTCAAAATGGTCAATTTTGTGAACAATAATAACATTTTAAAACTAATATAACTAATAAAGATTAACCCAATGTTTTTTGGCTGTGCATTCTGAGGTAGTATAAAAAAATAAAAAATAAATAAATGTGACTGCATCAAAGTAAAACCTCTTGCACAGCAAAGGAAACCATCAACAGGAAGGCAACCTAATGCATGGGAGAAGTATCTGGAAACAATATATCCGATAAGGGGTAATATAAAGAAACCATCAACACGAAGGCAACCTAATGCATGGGAGAAGTATCTGGAAAGAATATATCTGATAAGGGGTAATATAAAGAAACCACCAACACGAAGGCAACCTAATGCATGGGAGAAGTATCTGGAAACAATATATTCGATAAGGGGTAATATAAAGAAACCATCAACACGAAGGCAACCTAATGCGTGGGAGAAGTATCTGGAAACAATATATCCGATAAGGGGTAATATAAAGAAACCATCAACACGAAGGCAACCTAATGCATGGGAGAAGTATCTGGAAAGAATATATCCGATAAGGGGTAATATTTAAAATATATCTGAATATATTTAGAACTCACATGACTCATATCTAAAAACCAAATAATCTAATTAGAAAGGGCAGAGGACAAGAACATACATTTCTCCAAAGAAAAAATAAAGATAGCCAATAGATACATGAGAAGTTGCTCAACTGCTATGTTGTTCACCAGAAAATTAGGTTACTGTATGTCAACAATATTTAAATTTAAATTTAAAATAAATTTTATAATAAAACCATGCATAAAGTAAAAGAAATTTTGTTTTAAAAAGTAGGAAATTCTGACCAGGAAGTAGCACGTGGATGGAGCATTGGCCTGAGATGCTGAAGACCCAGGATCAAAATCTTGAGGTCGTCAGCTTGAGTGCAGGGTCACCCATTTGAGCATGAGATCACGGACATGACCCATGGTTGCTGACTTGAGCCCAGAGGTCACTGGCTTGAAGCCCAAGGTTGCTGGCTTGAGCTCAGAATTGCTGGCTTGAGCAAGAGGGCTCTGGCTTGGCTGGAACCGCCCTGCAACCCCACCCCCAATCAAGGAACATATGAGAAAGCAATCAATGAATAACTAAGGAGGTGCTATAACTATGAGTTGATGCTACTCATCTCTCTTGCTTCCAGTCTGTCTGTCCCTGTCTTTCCCCCTACCCCCACCTCTCTCTAAAAAAAAAAAAAAAAAAAAAAGAGTCAGGTGCATTCCTTACTCTTCCTTCTAGGGAAAATATTGAACTGCATTTCCACAGATGCGCTTACAGTATAAAACTATATTACTCTTTAGGAAATTCCTTCCCCTCCAAACTAAGCATGAGTATTTTCTAGAATAAGGAAGTATATCACAACAAATTACAGTTTGAAAAACTAACAACTATTACAAACATCACACAAATGTAAGCACAAGATTTGTTTGAAGGGACTGCTTGATACGCCTCTGTTCTTTTTCTATTTCTTCTTATTCTTTGTCCTTGTAAAGTCTCTTCAGAGGATAATAATTTGTAAACCACTTTCTATGGAAGGAACAGAAACATGATCTAGTATGCCTTCTAGCATGACCTGTACTGGAAAGGTAAGGTGTGGAGTAAGAGCTTTCATTTCCCGGGAGTCTCTGTATCACTTCGGTGGATCTTTCTTTTGCTCCAGCCATTCTAGTTTACTTCTGCTTTATCATCAGCTGAACCCTCTTGCTCTGGAGGAGTAAATGAGTGTCCTAAGGACCATGCTCATTGTCTCAAGGGACGTAATTTATATCTGCGGCAAAGTTCTGAGCTTCCTTACTATGTGTTTATGTGGGTTCCTTTGCCATATTTTCCCGGTTCACTTCAGTCTCTGAGGTTTCAGGGTCTCCCAGAAGGAAAGAGATTTCATAAAAGCAGCAGTGCTGAAGTTCAAAGCGATCATAACTTTTGGCAGTTCAGTCATGTAAGTTCCTCCTTCACAGTTTTTATTTCCATATATTACTTAGACTGTTATTCACTTATAATTTATTTTCCAATTTTCTTTCTTTCTTTTTTACTAGTCACACATGTTAGTCTGGCCTGACACAATTCTATTCATAAAATCAGGTGTTGAAATTGCAGCTTTTCTGTTTCCCAGTGGATATTAAAATACATTTATAACTAAAAAAGAAGGAAAAATAAAACGAGTACCACTGGGTTCAGCTAAAATTGCCTCACGCTTTGTGTGTCATTGCAAGAGATGCTGAAAAACAAAGGAAGTTATAGTGCCTGGAGAGGGAGCCTTTTATTGTGGGAGTTAATGATACAGGAATGAGAAATCCCAGGGATGAAAACGACATAGAAATCTTATTTTCCATGGCCAAAGTAATTATCTTTTTTATTAAAATGAAGTGGTAAAAACAGCTGTGCAAGCATTTGTTTGTTTTTTTCTCTACAAGCATTTAAAAAATGAATAGCTGTTCGTTAGATTAAAGCAATGCTTAGTGCACTCAGAAGTCATTTTAATCAAGTAAAAAGTTCAGAACAAAATTAATTAATGATGAAATCAAGTGAGGGAGCCAGGCCTACAATTAATGAAGGACACATAAAGGATCCTGCACTGGTCACTTCCTCAGTGGAATCTATAAACGCTTTCCTGTCATTTCCCTAGTCAATCTCTGTAGGTAGAAACAACCGTTCTATGCTTCCTGCACTGCCCTACACAGGCTTCTTACCTTCATCTCCCACCATTTGCAAGCTTGTGGGAGCTCAGTGAAGGCCTTATTCCTGCCCCAGGTATCATGTTACATGCATGGGAGGGGTTCTGTATTGTTGAATAAATGACCAAAAAGGTATATGTAAAATAGGCACCCCAAAACTACTTTGAGTAGTACGAACATTCGTGTACGTCCTCGTGCCTCCTGACCATCCTGAGTATGATTGTATATGTGTAAGGCAACATTAAAAAAAAGCATATGTATGTTCTTCTTGTTTTTATAAATTGGTTATCAAACAACATGATTTTAAGTTAATAAAACTGGAACTGGAACTCATTTTATTTTTTGAAAAAAAACCTCACTCTTGGGGGTCAGTGAACATGAAAAAAACTCACTATTCAAAGGGTTAATATTTATAATTAATCATATTTAACAAAATGAACAGTATTCCTAAAATTGGAGCACACATTATAAGAACTGAACAGATACAGATTCAAAAAAGACAAGACTAGAAACCTTTTTGTAAACATATGGAAGGCATAGCATTAGTCTGTATTTAAACAAGTGTTACCAGACTCTATACTATAAGAATATAATAGTATAATAATATGATATTAGTCTTTTCCAGCCACCATTTTGACAGATATCATCGTTTACATTTATACGATACTGGAAAAATGTAAAAATCATCTTTCAAAGCATCTAAAATAAAGACAGCCTGAATAAGGGCAAAAAAATCATTCTAGGTAGATTGAAAACCACAACAAAATACCCCACATAGTTATATTTAATAAATTTTATTCTACTTTAACTGGATCTCAAATAACAAATAATTTTTAGGGTCCCTTTTCTTGAACCTAACCCTTTCTGAGATGTCCTTTGTTGCCCAATTTGCCCCTCTGTGGAGCGTGTCCTACCAATGGACTCTTTAAAACCTCACCGAATTAAATGTCAATAGCAGGTCAGTGATATAAATGCCTATTGTACTAGTACATCTGGCAGAGAAGTGAGGATCTGGAGATTACATGATCCAAATTCCCACACAGCTGCCCCTTAGCAACTACCAAAGCATTGTCATACAAAAGCAGAAGGCCAGTGCTGCCAGAAATTGTGATTCGTTACAGATAAGCCACAAATCTTGACTTTCATGTGAAATTTAACAATTAAGTCTTAGCAATTACCTATAATATTTAAGAACACCAAGAGGCCAGACAAAATGTATTTATAGCTCTGATGTGTCCCTGCATCCTCCAGTTGGTAAATTGTGGTTTAACTATACCTCACTGAAATTCATTTTTTTATAGAATTTATTGTAATATAACCATGGGTCTAAAAGTTTTCATGTAATTAGAGTAGAAGATATTAATATATTGAAAGTGTATTAGAACATTCAGAAGAATTATTTGTAAGCATTATATTGCACTGGACACTGTTATACTGCCACACCCTTGAATATCAGGATAACTGACTCATCTTTTACATACTATAACTTGTCTCTCTCTCCTCCCTTCCAAAAAGGGACTTATATACCTTAATTCAAAGCAAATCATTACCATTGATCTCCTCCTCAGTTCAATTATTTTTTGTGTGTGTAACAGAGACAGAGAGAGACAGAGATAGGGACAGACAGGAAGGAAGAGAGATGAGAAGCATCAATTCTTTGTTGCAGCACCTTAGTTGTTCATTGATTGCTTTCTCATATGTTCCTTGACGGGGTTGGGGGCTACAGCAAACCGAGTGATGCCTTTCTCAAGCCAGCGACCTTGGGCTTAAACTGTGGTCAGGCCAATTATTTAGCATATTTTATTTACTCCTTATACCTATTTCATAACTCTCTAAAATAGTAAATTATTCTAATGTTTGATGTGTATACTTCTTTTTCTATTCAGTCTTATAAACTGAATCATTTTAACCTGTAAAAACAATACTATATCACTAGTTATTTTTAATTTCCTAGTAGATGTGCTGTTTTCAACATGTGTGTTCAACTGGTCTGTTGTCTACTATGCATGTAAAGTACTCCACAGTGTGCTCCTACCCATATATCTCTCCATCATAAAGTTATGGATGCCCAGAGAGTCTCCAACTTGTTGACACCACAAGTAACACTGCAATAAACAACCTGTGCATGTTCTCTTGTGAACTTATGTAAGAATGCTTTGGGGTTATGTGTCCAGAACTAGAATTACTGGTTCATAAGGCATATGAATATTTAATTTTACTAAGTATTCCTTGGCTACATTCCAGGAGTCCTGCAACACCCTACATTTCCACCACCTAAACATGAGGATTTTTGTAGTTCACATCTTGCAAAATACGTGGCATTATCCATGCTCATATTTATCTAAAATGATATATCATTATATAATTTTCGTTTCTCTTTTTACAGTGAACTTCAGCATACCATCATTGGCCTTTGAGCCCTCTTCTGTAAGTTTTTTTCTTATTGGTTTTTAGTAATTTCCTATACAGTTAAAAAAAACTTGCATATAAATTACCTGGGAACTATTTTTTTTTTTTTTTAGTGAGCAAGAGAGAGAGAGAGACAGAGAGACAGACAGGAAGGGAAGAGATGAGAAGCATCAACTAATAGTTGAAGCACCTTACTTATTCGTTGATTGCTTTCTCATACGTGCCTTGTCCAGGGAGGCTCCAACTGAGCCAGTGACCTCTTGCTCAAGCCAGGGACCATGGGGTCATGTCTATGATCATGAGCTCAAACTGGCAACCTTGAGGGTTTGAACCTGGGTCCTCAGTGTCCCAGGCCAATGCTCTATGCACTGCACCATGGCCTGGTAAGTGACTTGGGAACTTTGACAAAATACTCTGATTCACTAGTTCTCGGGTGAGTCCCAAGAGTCTACCTTTTCCATAAGTTTCCAGATAATGATGATGATGCCTGTCTATGAATCACATTTTAAATAGCAAAGATTCAGATTGTATTCACTATTTGTGAACTTTCATTCTTCCATTACCTCTTGGAGCAAATTTATCATGTTTCTCAAACATGATACTGGGTTTTGCATGGAATTGATCAAATTAATTAATTTAGAGATAATTGGTATTTCTATATTATCATTTATAAAAGGCCAGGAATATCCTTCAACTTTTTCAGATCATCTTTTATATTATTAACTTTAGAATTTTTCCATGTAGTTCCTGTGTATTCTTGGCTAAGGTAGGTCATAAAAACATTGTAGATTTTCTAAAGGGTATTTTATTATTATTTATAGCTAGTTATAACGGGTATAGAAAGGGATGCTATTAATTTTATTAGGTTCATATTTTATCTGACAGCTTTATTGAAATGCTTATTACTCCACACAATGTATTGATTTGTGATTAGTTGTTATTGTTGTTGTTTTAGATACACAACCACTTAATCTGCCTAAAATCAAAAGTATACATTTTCTCTTTTGATTCTTACACTTGTTCTTTATTTATTATTTCTCAGAGCATTAATCAGGACATCAAATACTATAGTAGTTATGCTAGTGAATGTCCCAATCTCGATCCCATTTTAAAAGAGACCATCTAAATATTTTCAATAAGATAATGTTTGTTGTAGATTTTCAGCAATCACTGCACTTAGTGGAGAAACATACTTCATGCTTTTAGATATATTTCTTAGAAATATCTGTATTTATAAGAGTAGATTTTTTATACATATGTAAGAAATTATATACATAAAATCTTCTTATATAAAATTAAATACTTATAGCAATGTCAGTTCCCAAGTATCCCTAATTTGAGTTATTGAAACATTACTGAACTTCATCAAAAGTGTTTTCTGCAGCTACTGATATCAAGAGATTTTTCTAATAGTGGTTATTAATATATTAAGAAAAAATTAGAAATTACATTGATAAATTTTTGCAGTACACTGGTTGAAAATCACTGGCCTAATCCACTGTCTGTTTTGTAAATATTTTAGTTTATTGATTATAGTTAGTTTCATAAACTCAGTAGCTCAATGTTTATTCATTGTCTTGAGTGAGTTTATTTACTACAATGAATGTTGCTCATATATAGATCAGATACCTCTTATTATTAATTTCTACTTGTTTTATCAGTCTCTGAGAGGTATATATTAAAATGGCTGATATAGTAATCTGCTGTTTTATGGATTTTGAGGCTCTGTATTTACATGTATTGTTTATGTAGGACTATTACTTTTGTATATTGTTATGGTTTAGTAATGATAAGTTAACTATCATTCCCAGAGAAATTTAATCATTGCACAATAAACTTTTAATAATGTTTTTAATTGAATTAGATAATATAACTTGTTTTTAAGAGGGAACAAACAGGGGATTGAGGAATTGGAAGTCTACAAAAGAAGTAGAATTACTGATATATGCCATTCTGCTCTTAAAATTTCTCAGAGATTGCATGTCCCCAAGAGGTCCAAAAGCCAATTTAACTTGAGATGTAACCTGAGATATTACTGAATAATATTTCATTACTGTGAAACCAGAATGAGAACCCAGATCTTCTAATTTAGTTGGAAAGAGAATTAGAGAGAAAGTCAAAGCATGTCCAAGAGAGACCAAGGAATGAGAAAATCAGAGATGGAGGGAGCAAGAGTAAGAGACTGAAAGAGATAGAAATGGGGGAGAATGTATTTAAAGCTTCAAAGAAGCTAAGTCAAAAATAATTAAAAATCATCTAACCATTTACACTTTTCAACTCATAATTTTCTGTAAATTAATTCATGAGTATTTTTCAGAAAGGCAAAGGTTAGATTTTTTTTTTTAGCAGTGAATACCCATAATTAAATAAAAATCTTTAGTACTAAAACTGTTTTCTCAGAATAGGATTATATCACAACTGTAAAAATAAATACTTATTATAGGGACTTGATTTATGATATGTAAGTATGTCCTGTGTTAAATTTATTTAAGGTATAAACATGAATCATATTAAAGGATAAACATAAAAGACTAATAGTTTGTGAATGAGACATAATTTTTAAGATTATCATTAGGAGATAAGAAATTAATAAGCCTCTTGATTATAAATTTTTCTAATCACTTGGAAAAGCATTGGCTCACAAGGGACATTTAATACAAGTTTTAGGATTGCATTTCTTAAAATTGTGATTGTTACACACACAAGATTATGTATTTGAGAAAGCAATAACATTTATAACATTTATTGGTAAATAAAAGTACAGAAGATGTGACTAATCCTTTGAGAAGCTTACCACGCTATTTCTTCATATATAAATATGTGTCTCTACAGCTGGACTTGAATAGCTGTCCACACGTGAGAATCAGTTTTGTGGTTGTTTATCTGTTTCAATTTCTGAAGGATAATTATTAGAAATGAAAAGTTCTTGTGCTTTTTATAATAAGCTATAATTAAAGTAGCCATATAATTAGTTATGCAAATTCGGATAATTTTGAGAGAGAGAGAGTGTTACCATAGACAGTCAGAAAGCGCTGGGAGTTTCCCCCATTGACCAAGATGATGCAAGCGGAGGGTCTACCAATTGCACCAAAACCTAGAGAGATGGATGGATAGGGCCCCAGAGCACCCAAAGCTGGAAAAAAGAATGAACAGGGCCTGAGAGCGCCAAAAGCTAGCAAGATAATTGGACAGTAAAATCCTGTCCTCCCTATCCCTCTTAGAACTGCAGGCTTGAGCAGGAAGCGGAGACAGTCTTTGCGATGGAAGTCTACCATTATCTCAGGTCGGGGCAGCTGAGTAAACCTCTTGCCTTTGCACAAGCATCCCTCTAGCGATTTTGACTTTCATTGCAGCAGGCTGCCAAACCTGAATTTGCATTTTTTGATTACTTGAGTACCAATAATATATGAGACTATACTAAACAAATTAGAATAAATGGTCATTTTATCTATTAAAAAAACTTTGAAATCCTTCAAATTTACTTCATTTTCCCCCAGGGAAAAATAAAATCAATGTCGGTGTATAAAGTCTTGGGATAATCTCTACAGAACAGGTTCAGTATAGCAAGTTTTATTTCGTTTCACCCCCTGCTCTCCCAACCCCCGCCAACTGATCGATGCTTGAAGAACTAAACAAATTGAAAGGCCATGTTGAGACTCAGCAGGAAGGCAAACCATGATAAATTTTTCAGTGAAAAATGTAATGCTACAGGTGTGGAGTATTTTCTGATTTTGATGGAGTGTACGTTGTATTACAAATTTAACACTTTATTCTTCCTCCTGCTTTATTGTTCTTGACAGAAATAATAACATGTGCCAGGAAGTTGTCTACATGATCTACATTATAAATCTTCAAAACAACTCTATATGATGGATTAGTAATATTGTCCCCATTATTCAGTAAGGAAGCCAAGATACTGTGTTTTATAAACTTTCCAAGTTTACACAGCTAATACCTGGCAGGCCAGAGTCTAGACAGCACACTGGCTCCAGACGCTGTACATTTAACCGGTATTCTAGAATTCCTTTGGGTAGCACTTGAGATACTATTAGTGCCTATAATAATTTTAAAAATCTAATTTAAATATTATATTGTTAATTAAAACTTATATATTAATTCACTTTAAAACTAAAATTCAGCCTGGCTTGTGGTGGTGCAGTGATAGAGCACAAACCTGGAATATTGAGGTCACCGGTACAAAGCTCCAGGCTTGCCTGGTACAAGGCACATATGACATGTAAACAATGAACAACTAAAGTGAAGTAATTATGAGTTGATATTTTTTGTCCCCCCCTCCTCTCTCTGTAAAAAATAAAATAAAATCTTTAAAAAAAAAAACAAAATTCACGTACTCAGCACAAATAAAAAATAGAAATATTGAAGTATGAATATGACTAAAAAATCAGAGACTGCATAAGATGAGGCCTCAAAATCATCCAATTTTTTCTAAAACATTTTGCTTAAAATAATAACTTTTTTCACTTCTGCACCCTAAATAACTAGAACATTTTTAACATTTTTATGGTGTTTAATAAATATAGAATGAGTGGTTATCCACAGATAAACCTGTGAGCTTCTTTCTTGTCCTTTATTTCAGTCACTGTCAGTGAAAAGCAGGAAGTAAGGATAAATTAAAAATGATGTTGCTTAACCAACC
Organism: Saccopteryx leptura; assembly: GCF_036850995.1. Classification (NCBI taxonomy): domain Eukaryota; kingdom Metazoa; phylum Chordata; class Mammalia; order Chiroptera; family Emballonuridae; genus Saccopteryx; species Saccopteryx leptura. Next base: position 178,952,938 of record NC_089506.1, on the reverse strand, counting down.
ATAGGTATACAGGAGGAGGCAAAAGTAAATTTCAAGTATGTGAAAGTGTACTCTTGCATTATTATGTATTAATTATTGTATTATTTCCCATACGAACAACTGTAAACTTACTTTTGCCTCATCCTATGTCTAGTTGGGAATAGCAAAGTGAAATGCCATGGGTGGAGCACAGACCCTTGCCTTGAGTTGATTAGCAGATTTGCCTCCTATTAGCAGCCTGCTCTTAAAATCTTGCTATATAAGTTAGAACATAGTGAAGTTGAAACAAACTTATTTGAATTTAAATGAAAATGGAAGATCAATGCTGCTTCTTTACATCATTGTTTCTCATTCCAGGTCTTTCAGAAGATCTGATTAAAAGATTAGAGAGGAAACAAGAAATTCTGTGGAGGAAGTGTTTCATCATATGATAAAATATTACATGGTAAGGGCAGTTTAATAGAACTTAAAACAGAAATTATAATTTTGTTTATGAAATACATTTTAACTTAAAATCGTGTCCAAAACATTTTTTATTATATTAAGGATACTTGACATGAAATCTCACCTTTAAATTTCTAACTGTGAATATACAGTATTGTTAAGTATAGTCACAATGTGTACAATAGATGTCTAGATTTACTCATCTTGCATAACTGAAACTTTATGCTTGCTGAACATGAACTTCCCATTCAATTTCCCTCATCCATTTCCTCTTCTTCTATGAATTTGACTATTTTAGACACTTGATATAAGTGGAATGATGTAGTATTTGTCCTTCTGTAATTGGATTATGATAGTAAGTATAATATATTTAGTATAATTCTTCCAGGTCCATCCATGTTGTCATATATGGCATGATTTTCTTGCTTTTATTCTGAGACTAAATACTATTTGATTTTATGTATATGCTGCATTTTCTATATCCATTAATTTACCAATAGATATTTATATTATTTCTGTACCAGTTTTTTTGGTGAGTTCAATATTCCATTTATTCTTTTTTATTTTTATTTCTAATTTATTGTGTTGATATGGTTTCAAGTATCCTTGTTCTCAATATTCCATTTTATTTATTTACATATTTATTGTTTGATTTTAATTTATTTGTTTACATAGATTCTAGTGTCATCCCAAACGCATCCCACACTTCCACATATTCCCCTCAGCATCTCCCTTGCCCCCTCCTGACAGTACCCTCCCCCTTCCCTTCAGGTTTATCCCATCCTATCATCCCCTTTCCCTCTGCCCTCTTTTCCTCTGGTCCCTTTGATCTCTCCTCTATCTCAATTTCGTCCCTCAGTTCACATTGTTCATTGGATTCCTCAAATGAGTGAAGTCATATGATATTTTTTGTTCTCTGCCTGGCTTATTTTACTTAATATAATAGTTTCCAAGTCCATCCATGTTGTCGCAAAAGGTAAGATTTCCTTCTTTTTCGTGGCTCCATAGTATTCCATTGTATATATGTACCATTGCTATTTTTTTTTTTTTTGTATTTTTCTGAAGCTGGAAACGGGGAGAGACAGTCAGACAGACTCCCGCATGCGCCCGACTGGGATCCACCCGGCACGCCCAGCGGGGGGGCGCTCTGCCCACCAGGGGGCGATGCTCTGCCCCTCTGGGGCATCGCTCTGCCACGACCTGAGCCACTCTAGTGCCTGGGGCAGAGGCCAAGAAGCCATTCCCAGCACCCGGGGCCATCTTTGCTCCAATGGAGCCTTGGCTGCGGGAGGGGAAGAGAGAGACAGAGAGGAAGGGGGGGGGGTGGAGAAACAAATGGGCGCTTCTCCTATGTGCCCTGGCCGGGAATCGAACCCGGGTCCCCCACACGCCAGGCCGATGCTCTACCGCTGAGCCAACCGGCCAGGGCCTGTACCATTGCTATTTAATCCACTCATCAACTGACAAATACTTGGGCTGCTTCCTGATCTTGGCTATTGTGAACAATGCTGCCATAAATATGGGGGTGCATTTCTTCTTTTAAATCAGTGATATGGTGTTCTTGGGATATATTCCTAAAAGTGAGATAGCTGGGTCAAAAGGCAGTTCCATTTTTAATTTTTTAAGGAATCTCCATACTGTTCTCCACAGTGGCTGCACCAGTCTGCATTCCCACCAGCAGTGCAGGAGGGTTCCTTTTTCTCCACATCCTCGCCAGCACTTATTCTGTGTTGTTTTGTTAATGAGCCCCATTCTGGCTGGTGTGAGGTGGTATCTCATTGTGGTTTTAATTTGCATTTCTCTAATGATTAGTGATGTTGAACATTTTTTCAGCTGCCTATTGGCCATCTGTATGTTCTCTATGGAGAAGTGTCTATTCATTTCTTCTGCCCATTTTTTGATTGGATTGTTTGTCTTCCTGGTGTTGAGTTTTACAAGTGCTTTTTTTTTATTTTAAAGGGTTTTTTTTTTTTTTTTAATTTTTATTAATTTTTTAGAGAGGAGAGAGAATGAGAGAGAGAGAGAAGGGGGAAGGAGGAGCAGGAAGCATCAACTCCCATATGTGCTTTGACCAGGCAAGCCCAGGGTTTTGAACCAGCGACCTCAGTGTTCCAGATCGACGCTTTATCCACTGCGCCACCACAGGTCAGGCACTACAAGTGCTTTATAAATTTTGGTTATTAACCCCTTATCATACATATTGTTGAATATGTTCTCCCATTGTGTGGTTTGTCTTTTTATTATGTTCATATTGTCTTTAGCTGTGCAAAAGCTTTTTGGTTTGATATAGTCCCATTTGTTCATCCTTTCATTTATTTCATTTGCCTGCAGAGATAATTCAGCAAAGATATTGGTGTGATAGATGTCCGTGAGCTTACTACCCAAGTTTTCTTCTAGGATACTTATGGTTTCACGATTAACATTTAAGTTCTTTATCCACTTTGAGTTTATTTTTGTGCATGGTATAAGTTGGTGGTCTAGTTTCATTTTTTTTGCAAGTAGCTGTCCAGTTTTCCCAACACCATTTGTTAAAGAGGCTGTCTTTATTCTATTGTATGCTCTTACCTCCTTTGTCAAAAATCAATTGTCCATAAAGGTATGAGTTTACTTCTGGGTTCTCTGTTCTGATTCATTGATCTATATGCCTGTTCAGATGCAAGTACCAAGGTGTTTGAGTACAATGGCCTTGTAGTATAATTTGATATCAGGAAGTATATACGACCCACTTTACTCTTCCTTTTCAAGATTTCTGAGGCTATTCGTGTTCTTTTTTGTTCCATATAAATTTTTGGAATATGTGTTCTATATCGTTGAAGTATGTGATTGGTATTTTAATTGGTATTGCATTGAATTTATAAATTGCTTTGGGTAATAGGACATTTTAATGATGTTTATTATTCCTATCTATGAAGACAGTATATGCTTCCACTTGTTTGTACCTTCCTTGATTTCTTTTATCAATGTTTTATAATTATCCAAGTACAAGTCTTTAATCTCCTTGGTTAAATTTACTCCTAGGTACTTTATTTATTTATTTTTTTGTTGCAATAGTGAAGGGGATTGTTTCCTTAATTTTTCTTTCTGACAGTTCATTGTTGGTGTATAAAAATGTCTCTGATATCTGAGTATTAATTTTATATCCTGCCACCTTGCTGAATTCATTTATCAGGTCCAGTAGTTTTTTCACGGAGAATTTAGGGTTTTCTATATACAATATCATATTATCTGCAAATAATGATAGTTTTATGTCTTCTTTTTCATTCTGAATGCATTTTATTTCTTTCTCTTGTCTGATTGTTATGGCTAGGACTTCAAGAACTATGTTGAATAAGAGTGGTGAAAGGAGGCACCACTGCCTTGTTCCTGATCTTAAGGGGATTACTTTTAAATTTTGTCCATTGAGTATGATGATGGCTGTGGGTTTGTCATAGATGGCCTTTATTATGTTAAGGTATGTTCCCTGTATTCCCACTTTGCTGAGATCTTTGATCAAGAATGCGTGCTAGATTTTATCAAATGCTTTTTCAGCATCTATTGATATTATCATGTAGTTTTTGTCCTTCCTTTTGTTTATGTGATAAATCACTTTGATTGATTTGTGAGTATTGTACCACCCTTGCCTCCCTAGAATAAATCTCAGTTCATCATGATGTATAATTTTTTTTCATCTATTGCTGAATCTGGTTGGCTAATATTTTGTTGAGAATTTTAGCATCTATATTCATCAGGGATATTGGCCTATAATTTTCTTTCTTTGTGTTGTCTTTGCCTGGTTTTGGAATCAGAATTATGCTTCCCTCATAAAAGTTGCTTAGAAGTTTTCCCTTCTCTTGGATTTTGGGAAAGAGCTTGGGAAGGATGGGAGTTAGTTCTTCTTTGAATATTTGGTAGAATTTGCCTGTGAAGCCATCTGATCCAGCGCTTTTGTTTGTTTGGAGTTTTTTGATAACTGTTTCTATCTCATTTGTTGTAATCAGTCTGTTTATGTTTTCTGATTCTTCTAGATTGATTTTTTTATTTTTTTTATTGATTTTTGAAAGATTATATGTTTCAAGAAATTTGTCTATTTTACCTAGGCTATCTAATTTTTTGGCATACAGTTCTTCATAGTATTTTCTTACAATCCTTTGTATTTCTGATGTGTCAATTGTTATTTCTTCACTCTCATTTCTAATTTTATTTATTCAAGTTCTCTCTCTTTTTTTCTTGGTGTGTCTGGTTAAAGGTTCATCGATCTTGTTTACCTTTTCAAATATCCTGCTCTTGGTTTCATTTTTTCCTCCATATTTTTTTTAGCCTCTATGTCATTTATTTTTGCTCTGATCTTTATTATTTCCATCTTCTACTTCCACTGTGCTTTACTTGCTGTTTTTTATATAGTTATTTTAGATGCATGGGGGAGACCTGAAGATGGCAGCGGAGTAGGCAGATGTACAGACTCCTACCTCATAACAACAAACTGGATTACAAATTAATTTAGGAACAATAAGCATGAAAAACCAACTCTGGACTACAAGAACAGCTCTAAAAAAACAAGGAGCAAAGAAGAAGCCACACCAAGCCTGGTAGGGAGCACAGAGGAACAGTGAGTCTCACCTGCTTACAGGAATGGAGGGGGGGTGAGGCTGAAAAAGAACAGACCACTCCAAGGAAAAGAGCAGAAAATACCAGCCACTTTCCTGGGGACCTGAGAATGAAGTGTGTTGAAAGGGCTGGCTTGTCTTCTAAAAGGAAAGGGGAAAGAGAGAGAGACAGACAGTGAGGGGCAGAGGAATGCATGGGATGACCTGAGAAGCTGACTCATCCAGTGCTGGAGGTGGCCATAGCTGGTGGAGGGGTTGATCCTTCCACATAACACAAGATTAAAGTGGTTCCAGGTCACTCATCTCCAAACATCTCTCCAGCTCCCATCAGTGCAGCAAGACACAGCTGAAAACAAGAAGTGGGGAGGAGGGGCAGTAACTCAGGTCTCCATGGAGATCTGAGATACACCTCCCCCTACTGAAGTGGAGAAAGCACCCTGCCCCCTGAGAGAGTAAATGGCAGATCAGGCCTTCAGAGTCTCAGGTTACACCCACCACATTCCTGGATAGTTTCAAATAAGCCCCCTGCTGAGATCAGTAAACAAGACTACCCAGTGTTAAGAAAACTGAGAAGAAAACAAACAAATCAAGACTTCAAAGTGGCTCTAGGAGAAAAGCCAAATCTGAAAGTAGATTACAAATAACAGCTGATGCCAACACAAGAAGATCTAGAAATAACACAACTGCAAACTGGAGGCAGACAACACCAAGCCTAGACTCAACCAGCTCTACAAACAAAACACCCAAACATACAAACATAATGAGAAGACAGAGAAGTCCAATCCAAATGAAACCTCAAGAGAAACCTCCAGGAAATGAACTGAGTGATATGGAAATAACCAAACTTCCAGATGCAGAGTTTAACATAATGATTGTAAGGATGCTTAGGGATCTTAGAACAACAATGGATGGTCATTATGAACACCAAAATAAAGAAATAGCAAGTATAAAAAAGGACATTGAAATATTAAAAAAGAATCAGTTGGAGATGACAAATACAATATCAGAAATGAAGACCACAATAAAATGAATTAAAAACAGGATGGATGAAGCTGAGGATCAAATCAGTGAGTTGGAGGACAAGTTGAACAAAGGCATGGAAGTAGAGCAGAAAAAAGAAAAAAGACTGGAAGTCTGAGGAAACTCTTAGAGAGCTCTCTGACAACATGAAGAAAAATAACATCTGCATCATAGGGGTTCCTGAAGAAGAAGACAAAGAACAAGGGATAGAGACTTTGTTTAATCATATCATAGCTGAAAACTTTCCTACATTAATGCAGAAAAAATGCTCACAAGTTCAAGAAGCACTGAGAACTCCATTAAAGAGAAACCCAAAGAAATTGACACCAAGACACATCATAATTAAAATACCAAAGCTAAGTGATAAAGAGAAAATATTAAAAGCAGCTAGAGAAAAAAAGGCTATCACCTACAAAGGAGCCTCCATAAGGATGATATCCAACTTTTCAACAGAAACACTTGAGGCCAGAAGGGAATGGCAAGAAATATTCAAAGTAATGCAGAACAAGAACCTACAACCAAGATTACTTTATCCAGCAAGGCTATCATTTAATATTGAAGAAGAAATAAAAAGCTTCCCAGACAAAAAAAAACCTCAAAGAATTTATTACAACCAAACCAATGCTGCAGGAAATGTTAAGGGGCCTGTTGTAAACAGATCAAAGTGGGAAAAGAATATATCAAAAGAAGAATACAGCTTTAAAGAATAAAATGGCAGCAAACAACTACATATCAATAATAACCTTATATGTAAATGGATTAAATGATCCATTCAAAAGGATAGGGTAGCTGCATGGATAAGAAAACAGGACCTGTACATATGCTGTGTACAAGAGACACACCTTAAAAAAAAAGATGCACAGAGACTAAAGGTAAAAGGATGGAAAAAAATATTTCATGCAAATGGAAATAAAAAAAAAATTGGGGTAGCAATACTTATATCAGACAAAATGAACTTTAAAACAAAATCTATAGTAAGAGATAAAGAAGACTACTACATAATGTTAAAGGGAGCAATCCAATAGGAAGATATAACCATCATAAATATCTACACACCTAATATAGGAGAAACTAAATATATAAAGCAGACTTTGATGGATATAAAGGGTGAGATCAATAGCAATACTATAATAGTAGGGGATTTTAATACCCCACTAACATCACTAGATAGATCCTCAAGAAAGAAAATTAAGAAAGAAACAGCAGACTTAAAGGACACACTAGATCAACTAGATTTAATAGATATATTCAGAACATTTTACCCTAAAGCAGCAGACTATACATTCTTTTCAAGTGCTCATGGTACATTCTATAGGATAGACTGCATGTTAGGGCATAAAAGTGGTCTCAACAAATTTAAGAAGATTGAAATCATATCAAGCATCTTCTCTGATCACAATGGCATGAAACTAGAAGTCAACCACAATAGAAAAACTCAAAAATTCTCAAACACATGGAATCTAAATAGCAGGTTGTTAAATAATGAATGGACTAACAATGAGATCAAAGAAGAAATAAAAAAATTCCTGGAAATGAATGATAATGAGCATACAAAAACTCAAAATTTAAGGGACATAGCAAAAGCAGTACTGAGAAGGAACTTCATAACACTACAGGCACATTTTAAGAAGCTAGAAAAAGCTCAAGTAAACAACTTAACCCTGCATCTAAAAGAACTAGAAAAAGAACAGCAAGTAAATCCCAGATGTAGTAGAAGGAAGGAAATAATAAATATCAGAGTGGAAATTAATGACATACAGGCTAAAGAAACAATACAGAGAATCAATGAAACTAGGAGCTGGTTCTTTGAAAAGGTAAACAAGATAAATGAATCTTTAACTAGACTCACCAAGAAAAAAAGAGAGAGGACTCAGATAAAATTAGAAATGAAAGTGTAGAAATAACAACTGACACAACAGAAATACAAAATATTGTAGGAAATACTATGAAGAACTGTATGCCAAAAAATTAGGCAACCTAGGTGAAATGGACAAATTCCTTGAAACATAATCTTTTAAAAATTAATCTGGAAGAATCAGAAAATCTAAACAGACTGATTACAACAAATTTGATCGAAACAGTTATCAAAAAACTCCCAACAAAGGAAAATCCTAGGCCTGATGGCTTCACAAGTGAATTCTACCAAATATTCAAGGAAGTAACTCCTATTCTTCTCAAGCTATTTCAAATAATTCAAGAGGAGGGAATACTTCCAAGCTCTTTTTATGAGGTGAGCATAATTCTGATTCCAAAACCAGGCAAAGACAACACAAAGAAAGAAAATTATAGGCCAATATCCCTGATGAATATAGATGCTAAAATCCTCAACAAAATTTTAGAAAACCGGATCCAGTAATATATGAGAAAAATCATACAGCATGATCAAGTGGAATTTATTCTGGGGAGGTAAAGCTGGTGCAGTATTCGCAAATCAATCAAACTGATTCAGCACAAAACAAAAGGAAGGACAAAACCCCCATGATAATATCAATAGATGCAGAAAAAGCATTTGATAAAATCCAGCATGCTTCTTGATCAAAACTCTCAGCAAAGTGGGAATACAGGGAACATACCTCAACATGATAAAGGCCATCTATGACAGACCCACAGCCAACATCATACTCAATGAGCAAAAATTAAAAGCAATCGTCTTAAGATCAGGAACAAGGTAGGGATGCCCCCTGTCACCACTCTTATTCAACATAGTTCTTGAAGTCCTGGCCACAGCAATAAGACAAGAAGAAGAAATGAAAGGCATCCTAATTGGAAAAGGAGAAGTAAAACTATCATTATTTGCAGATGATATGATATTGTATCTAGAAAACCCTAAATTCTCCATGAAAAAACTACTGGACCTGATAAATGAATTCAGCAATGTGGCAGAATATATAATTAATACTCAGAAATCAGAGGCATTTTTATAAAACAACAATGAACTGTCAGAAAGAGAAATTAAGAAAATAATCCCCTTCGTTATTGCAATAAATAAATAAATAAATAAATAAATAAATAAATAAATAAAGTACCTAGGAGTAAATTTAACCAAGCAGATTAAAGATTTATACTCAGAAAATTATAAAACATTGATAAAAGAAATCAAGGAAGGTACAAACAAGTGGAAGCATATACCGTGCTCATGGTTTGGAAGAATAAACATCATTAAAATGTCATATTACCCAAAGCAACTTATAAATTCACTGCAATACCAATTAAAATACCAATGACATACTTCAAAGATATAGATGCACGGTTAAGTTGTTTATTTGAGCTTTTTCTAGCTTCTTAAGTTATGCCTGTAATGCTATGAACTTCCTTCTCAGGACTGCTTTTGCTGTGTCCCATAAATTTTGAGTTGTTGTATGCTCATTATCATTCTTTTCTAGGAATTTTTTATTTCTTCTTTAATCTCATTGTTAACCATTCATCATTTAATAACATGCCATTTAGTTTCCAAGTGTTTGAGTATTTTTCAGTTTTTCTGTTGTAGTTGATTTCTAGTTTCATGACATTGTGATCAGAGAAGATGCTTGATATAATTTCAATCTTCTTAAATTTGTTGAGACCACTTTTGTGCCCTCTCATGTGGTCTATCCTAGAAAATATACCATGAGTACTTGAAAAGAATGTATAGTCTGCTGCTTTAGGGTAAAATGTTCTGAATATATCTATTAAATCTAGTTGATCTAGTGTGTCCTTTAAGTCTGCTGTTTCTTTCTTAATTTTCTTTCTTGAGGATCTATCTAGTGATGTTAGTGGGGTATTAAAATCCCCTACTATTATAGTATTGCTGTTGATCTCACCCTTTATATCCATCAATGTCTGCTTTATATATTTAGGTCCTCCTATATTAGGTGCGTAGATATTTATAATGGTTATATCTTCCTATTGGATTGCTCCCTTTAACATTATGTAGTGGTCTTCTTTATCTCTTACTATAGCCTTTGTCTTAAAGTCCATTTGGTCAGAATAAGTATTGTTACCCCGGCCTTTGTTTGTTTTTTATTTGCATGAAGTATTTTTTCCAACCTTTTTTTTCAATCTATGTGTATGTTTTGTTTTGAGGTGGGTTTCTTGTAGATAGAATATGTATGGGTCCTATTCTCTTATCCACACAGCTACCCCATGTCTTTGATTGAACCATTTAATCTATTTACATTTATTATTGATATGTAGTTGTTTATTTCCATTTTATTCTTTGAATCTACATTCCTCTTTTACTATATATTTTTCCTTCCCCCTTTGTTCTGTTTACAACATGCCTTTTAACATTTCTTGCAGGATTGATTTGGTTTTAATGAATTCCTTGAGTTTTTCTTTTTTTTTTTTTTTTTGGTCTGGGAAACTTTTTATTTCTCCTTCAATTTTAAATGATAGCTTTGCTGGATAAAGAAGTCTTGATTGTAGGCTCTTACTCTGCATTACTTTGAATATATCTTGCCATTCTCTTCTGGCCTCAAGTGTTTCTGTTTAGAAATCAGATGTAATTCTTAGGGGGCTCCTTTGAGGGTGATGGACATTTTTTCCCTTTCAGCTTTTAGTATTTTTTCTTTATCTCTTAGCTTTAGTATTTTAATTATGATGTGTCTTGGTGTAGGTTTCTTTGGGTTTCTCTTTAAAAAATTCTCTGTGCTTCTTGAACTTGTGTGATTTTTTCCTGCATCAATTTAGGAATGTTTTCAGCTATGATTTCTTCAATCAGATTCACTATCCCTTGTTCTTTCTCTTCTCCTTCAGGAACCCCTCTGATGTGGATGTTGTTTTTCTTCATGTTGTCAAAGAGCTCTCTTAGAGTTTCCTCAGCCTTTTTTTTTTTTTTTCTGAAGCTGGAAATGGGGAGAGACAGTCAGACAGACTCCCACATGCGCCTGACCGGGATCCACCCACCAGGGGGCGATGCCCACCAGGGGGCGATGCTCTGCCCACCAGGGGGCAATGCTCTACCCCTCCGGGCTGTCGCTCTGTTGCGACCAGAGCCACTCTAGCACCTGGGGCAGAGGCCAAGGAGCCATCCCCAGTGCCCGGGCCATCTTTGCTCCAATGGAGCCTCAGCTGCGGGAGGGGAAGAGAGAGACAGAGAGGAAGGAGAGGGGGAGGGGTGGAGAAGCAGATGGGCGCTTCTCCTGTGTGCCCTGGCTGGGAATCGAACCTGAGACTCCTGCATGCCAGGCCAATGCTCTACCACTGAGGTAACTGGCCAGGGCCGAATTTCCTCAGACTTTTTGAGCCTTGTTTTTTTTTTTGCTGCTACGCTTCTGTGCTTACATTTATCTTGTCTTCTAAATCGTTGATTCAATCCCCTGCTTCATCTAGTTTGCTTTTAATTTCTTCTAGTGTACTCTTCATTTCTGATATTGTATTTGTCATTTCTGACAGCTTCTTTATTATTTCTATGTCCTTTTTGATGCTTGTTATCTCTTTATTTAGGTGCTCATTGTTTCCATTTATTGTTGTTCTAAGATCTTTCAGCATTCTAATAATCATAATTTTAAACTCTGTATCTGGTAGTTTGCTTATTTCCTTCTCACTCAGTTCATTTTCTGGGGGTTTCTCTTGTTGATTCATTTGGATTGCATTTCTCTCTCTTCACATTCTGTCTATGTATAAATACACTCCTCGTTTGGGTGTGTTGTTTCTGAAGCTAGCGAAGAGTAGAGTTTATATTGTCTGCCTCCAATTTTCAGTTGTGTTATTTCTAGGTCTTCTTGGGTTGGCATCAGCTGTTGTTTGTAATCTACTGTGGGCTAATTATCTGCTATCACTGTTCTCTTTTGCTGTTTGTGTTGGCGTTTTCTATGTCTTAGCTGGTTCAGGTATGAGGAGCCCTTCCTTAAGCTTCCACTCAAACAAGGGTTGTTATGTCCGAACTGGTGCTGGCCGCTTAGTGTGCCAGCCCTGGACCTCCCTGTTTGAGGGCTGTGCAGATCAATGGGAGTCACTGGCTATAACTGTCTCTTATCAACCTTTTTGGAGCTACAGGCAATCTAGATCTTGTGGCTGCCTCTGCTGGGCTGAGGTGCCATTGTAAATATTAGCTGCACTCCTAGGTTTGCTTTTATCTACTACTGGCTTGGGGGAAGTTCCTTTAAAAGTTCAAATTCTTTTGAGATCCACTTTCTGTTGCCTCTTATTGCTAGCTACTTGTTGTCTCAGTACAGTAATTCAGTGATTAGGTATGGTATTGGATGTGGCCTGCTCTTTAGCCTCAGGTGTCATTCTATCCATACTTTTTATTTATTTATTTTTTTTATTCACTTTTTTCAGCACTCAGTAGGGTGTAGTCGCAGGGGTCCTGTGGGTGTGGCCTCTGTGCTCCTGTTGTGTGGTCTGTCCACCAGCCACTGCCGCTGTTGCTGCTGAGAGCATTTGGGCTCAGGTGCCGCCAGCATCAGACCACCTCTGTGGCTGCCACAGCCTTCACTGCCAGGGGCTGGCTCACATTCACAGGCTGCGAGTGCGCCTTCTTGGACCACTTCCAAGGCCGCCCCAGCCTCTACTGCTGCTGAGGGCCAGCCTGTGCCATGGGCAGTTTTGCACATGGACTTGGGCCTCCGTAGCATCCACCACGGCTTTTGCCCCCAGGGTGGGCCCGTGCACACCCACGTGGACCGCTTCAGGGGCTTCCTTGGCCTCCACTGTTGTTGTGGGCAGGTCTGCGTTCCCCAGTGGTTTTCGCGTAGGCTCAGACCTCCTCAGCAGCCACCATGGCTCCCACCTCCACTTCTGGACCTGTGCATGCCTGCTCAAACCACCCCTGAGGTTGTCTGGCTTCCACTGCTGCTGAGGGCACACCTGTACCACAGGCAGGTTTGTGTGCCTGCCAGAATCTCTGCAGAAGCTGCTGTGACATCCGCCCTTGCTAGCAGGCTCTTGTGTGCTGGAGCAGAGCCCCTCCAATATTGCTTGGCCTTCTGCTGGGACTACCCTGGCCTCTGAAGCCATGTCCTGGGTTCTGCGGCCGCGCCCTGGTGCCTCTGGCCCACCTGACCCTGGCGAGCACTCAGCAACACAGGGGGTGGTGTAGCTTAGACCTCTGTACTCTAAGCATCTCTTTGTTCTAACTGGGTCAGGTGAGCCTCCGGTAGACGGGGTAATTTCTTCCCTTTGCTGGTGATGCTGTTCCCAGGAAAAATGTTCAGTTTGGATGTGGGGAGTGACTCAGCCCAGGGGTTAGGATGTCCATCCCTCCAAGTGTCTCCCCCTGTGCCTCCGAGACCACTGTCTCTCCTGGCAACTCCAATACTCCCAGTGTTCCCGGCTCCTGGAGCTCTAGGAAAGTGGCTGTGAGCGAGGCTCTTTGTGCAGTCCCTTTAATACAGAGTCAGGGTCTGAGAATTCTGCTTCTTTCTCTCAAATAGTATCTAGGCTCTATTCTCAGCCAAATATAGTCTGTAAGCCCCTTCTAGGCTCCAGGGCTCTAGGCTGGGATTCCGGTTTTGGGACTGAGGACTCATAACTCGCTGGGCAACCCTCCCCATTGCGAAAGTCCCTTCCGGCTGCCGCTCACTCCCGGGAGTGGGGCAGCCCTTTCGGCGTCTCTGCCTTTCCTAGCAGTCTCAGTGTGGGTTCTTTGGTGGCCCTTGGCTATAGAATCCTTTTAGTTTAGTACAAAGTTGGTCTTTTAAGATGAGTGTTCTCAGATTTAAATTGTAATCAACTTTGGTTCTGGTAAGTGGAACTTGGAGTGTCCGTCTACTCTGTGCCATCCTGTCCTCCTATTTCTGTATCTTGACTTTTGTAAATGCTTCAGTGAACTTGGGAGTACAGATATCTCTTTCAGGCAAAATGGAATTGCTGGGTCATATGGTAGTTCTTTTCTTAATATTTTGAGGGAACTTCATAGTGCTTTTCGTAGAGACTACACCATTTTACATTCCAACCAACAAAAAAGGTTTTCAATTTTTTTACATTTTAGCCAACACTTTTGTTTTTTTTTTTTTAGTAGCCATACCAACATGTATGAGATACCTTACTGTGGTTTTGATGTGCATTCCCCTGCTGATTAGTAATGTTGAGCATCATTTTATACACCTGTTGGCCATTTGTTGGAGAATTGTCCTTTGTCTATTTTTAAATATTTTTTTTTCTTTTTTAAAGGAGAGCCTTATATAAATTGTACATTAACTTCTTATCAAATATATGGTTTTAAATATTTCTCCCATCTCATGAGTTGGCTTTTTATTCTGTTGATTGTTTGCTTTGCATTGTAAAAGCCCTTTAGTCTGATGTATTGATAGTTTCACTTGTCTGTTTTGCTTTTATTGCTTATGTTTTCAGTGTCATATCTGAGAAATCATTGTCAAGATCAACATCAAGAAGGTTACATTTATGGGTTTTTTCTGGGAGTTTTATTGTATCATCTCACATTAAAGTTTTTAATCCATTTTGAGTTGATTTTTATGTCTGGTGTAAATTAAGAGTTTAATTAAAAAATAAATAAAATAGATCATATATATTTTTTATTTTTAATGTTTATTTGGTTGGTTTTAGAGAGAGAGAAGGAAAGAGAAAAGAGCATCTGTTCCTGTATGTGCCCCGATTAGGAATCAAAGCGGCAACCTCTGTGCTTCAGTATGACAATCCAGCCAACCAAGCTATCCAACTAGGGAAGACCATATATATTTTTTAAATCAACAAAATTAAGAACTAGTTTTGTGAAAAAAAGAAATTTGACATTTAACTAGATTAAGAAAAAAAAGTCATTAGAACTGATGCCAAAATAATAAAAAGAATCATAAAATGCTACTCTGAACAATCATATGCCAACAAATTAGATAACCTAGAATACATAGATAAATTTTCAAAAACACACAACTTATACCAAGACAGAATCATAAAGATATGAAAACCTAAACAGACAATAATGAGTACGAAGACTAAATCAGTAATTAAAAACCTCCCCCCACCAAAAAAGCCTGGAAACAAAAACCACTAGTGCATTTTATGAAACATCTAAACAATAATTAATATTGATCCTTCTCAAACTCTTCCAAGAAATTAAAGAAAAATGAACCCTTCAAAAAGCATTTTATGAATCCAGCACTACCCTACTACCAAGGCCAGACAAAATCACCACAAGATATCCCTGATGATACAAACACAGAATCCTTAGCAAAGTATTAGGAAACTGAATTCAATAGCAGATTAAAAAGATCACATACCATGACTAAGTGGGATTTATCTCTAGGATGTAAGGAAGGATCAATATACACAAATCTATTAACGTGCTAAACCAACATCAACAGAATGAAGAATAAAAATCACAGGATCATTTCAAAAGATACATAAAAAGCATTGGACAAAACAACAGCAATTCATAATAAAAACTCTCAACAAACCAGATATAGAAGGAATTTACCTCAACATAATAAAAGCCACATATGACAAGTCCACAGCTAACATCATGCTCAATTGTGAAAAATTGGAAGCGTTTCCTCTGAAATTAAGAACAAGTTAAGAATGCCAACACTTACTGCTTTTATTCAATATAGTACTGAAAGTTCTAGACAGATAAATTAGGCAAGATAAAGAAATACAATGCTTCCAAATCACAATGAAAGAAGTAGAACTATCTCTATTTGCAGATGACCTAATATTATATGTAGGAAGTCCTAAGCACTCACAAAAACACCAAACAAACAAAAAACCCTGATTAAATTAATAAATGAATTTAATAAGTTTTTGGGATACAAAATCAACATACAAAAATCAGTTGTATTTCTATATACCACCAAAAAAAAATGAATGAAAAGATAATTTTAAAAATGATCCCATTTATAATAGCATTAAAAAAGAACTTTAGAATAAACCAAGAATATAAAAAACTTACACAATTAAAAGTATGACATTAATAAAAAACAAAATATACCAAAAATTTTAAAGAAATCATTATTTCACCATAAATCAATGAAATTCTTGTTAAATATTAGTGCCTATTATTTTATATGAATGTTTATTATTTTCCTCAATGATACTTTAATACTAAAATAATTGTTAATTCTAAATAAAAAATGAACATTCTAAAAGTATAGCAACATAAAATGAAGTAATAAAGAAAACTTTTAAAGAGACTCTAATTACAAAGTGAATATAAAATTATCTATTCTGAAAACCAAAACAAACTTAAAATATAATGAGTATGGTTTACTTTTGGAAACAAAATTGACTCTAAAAATAGACATCAATAGAATGCAAAAAAAAGTGGATCAACAAGTTTATGATTCTCTCTCTCTCTCTCAAGTTAATAAAGAATTTAAATTTAAGAAAAATTCTTTTTGATACCAGGTAAAATAAATGATAAATTTTAAGAGCATCAGAGACAAATTTGAAGAGGCTGGTCATGTTGCTAGAAGTTAACTGAGTCATTTAAATGCCATGTTTGATATTCATGGGAAGAAAGAAGTATCTAAAAAGTATTGTGTGTCCACTGTGTTTGGAAGTTCACATATATCCATCCTATTAAATTATAGTAAGCATCACAACAATTCTAAAATGCTCATAAGAAAATAGTCTGAAAGTTATTCAATGTATGATAGCAGAACAGTGGCAGAGGCAGCATCCAAACTCATCTGTGTCTGAGATTAGGAGGTACTAGGATTGTATGTGTATTATCTGCATGGTCTTCAACATCAGGCATATAAGATGTAAAATTTACACAAAAATTACATTTGTTGACTATTCCTCTAGTACCTCAATCCCTAATCCCAGTTCTGTCTTCAGACATTGTTTTAAAGTAAAGTGACCAACTTTTTTACAATGAAAAGGAGTACAAAAATAAATTGAAGAAAACAATATTATAAATAAAAGAAACATTTTATTCATCACAATAATAATACACTATAATATGATAAATGCATAATAAAAACATTTGTAATATTTTATATTGTAATTATGCTTAAATGCCTATTAATTTTTAATAATAATTATAAGAAAAAAGTACTCATTTAGTAAAACTAAATATAAAACAAAACCACTAATTTGGAGTGATATTCGGGTGTATTTATCATTTTCTAATTAAAAGACATGTTTTATGCAACTATTTAATCAAAATGTGTTATTAATAGATATGGATTGAGGTTACATTTCCATTTTAATACTCGAATTTCAGGAAAATACTTGTAAGTAAAATTATACATATTTGGAATTTATTCAATAGATAATGAATTAATAAAATGTGAATTGTGCTTACCTGTCTATAATTGAATATTCACTTAGAAAGAAATAATCGTGAGTCTACAATGTCATATGTGCCCTATCGTGTTTCAGTAAGAAGTACACAAAGCCATTTGCATGCTAGGTATATTGCGCTCTCTCTCAAGGTCTCCCATGCGGAGCACATGCATCTCATAATCATGTCTCACAGCACTGTACTGATCCTTGACGAATTGTCATGTCAAATACAAATACGTCACATCACACACAATGGATTGACTCTGCATTGATTGAATACAGGCATTTACAGATTAGTCTTCCAATATCAAAAAGGAGGACATGTGGG
Source organism: Saccopteryx leptura (assembly GCF_036850995.1). NCBI lineage: Eukaryota > Metazoa > Chordata > Mammalia > Chiroptera > Emballonuridae > Saccopteryx > Saccopteryx leptura. The sequence continues at coordinate 178,935,418 of NC_089506.1, read as the reverse complement.
AGGACGCTTTTTGAGAGAGGACAGAACTTACAAAAGAAAGACTCTCTTCCCTAAAAGGAAGCAATATCTAGCCCATACAGATTTATGAAACTTCAAATTCCCTTATGAGAAAGATAATAGTTAAAATATATAACAACCTACATGGCTTCAGTGCTACCCAGTCAGAACTGATATCAAGTGCAAGCAACCAGACTCTGTAAACAAATACTTAATGGGTGAAATGAATATTGCTCTAAAGCATTTTGGTCCTTGGCTTTTTCTTCCTACCCCATTCGTACTTCCCACTTCAGCCCCTCTGTTACTTACCAGGCTGCACATCATCTATGCACACACTGGGGACAGGGAATGTGCAGGCTAAACAAGTGGGATCGGTAGATTCAAAATAACTCCTTAAAGGACAAAGAAAGCCTTTTTTTTTTTTTAAAGTGAGAGGAGGGGAGATAGTGAGATAGACTCCCACATGTGGCCTGACCAGGATCCCCCTGGCAACCCCTGACTGGACTGATGCTCAAATCACTCAAGTCACTGGATGTGGGAGGGGAAGAGAGAGAGATAAGACAGGGAGAGAAGAAGGAGAGGGAGGGGGAAAGGGAAAAAGGGAGGAGGCCAACATTCTGTCCACTGAGCCAACAGGCCAGGGCCAAAAGACAGTTTTCTTGATCTTTATCTCTAATTTAGAAAATTGCTAACAGAAGTAGGAACTTAATGGAAAAACTTAGATAGAAATAGATTATGATTTAATCAAAATATCTTAATTTGGGCTCAACTAAAAATATCTACATAAGACTTTGTCTAGTAAAGAAAAATATATTTATTTTCAATCTAGGCTTAAGTGATCAAAACTGGCATATTCAAAGAAAGACTAAAGATCAACCTACTTCACAGTAAACACTAAAAGTACAGGTGAAGCTTTAGTAGGAAAAAAGTAAATCTCAGTTAAGTTAATGAAAATGTGATTTTTATACCCAAAGTGCAAGAACTGAACTATTTCACCTGAATTGTGTTCCGTGTATTATTATGCCAGGTATTTATCATGACCTATTTATATTTTTCTCCTACTGTTCCTACATTAAAGTAATTACTAGTCTTCATTTTACAACTGAAGAAACTAAAGCCAGGGGTGTCTAAATAACTTTCCTAGGAATTCAGTGGCAGAGATAAGGCACACTTGCCCTTTATCTTCCTCAGTAGAGTTCATGGGCAAAATTCACCTTGACAGATCTACTGTTCACACCCTGCAGGGATTAGGAAGAAAAGAACAATCACTACTGCAAGGTATACATATAGATGTATGTACCCTCTGAGGGGTAATCTGGCTAAAAAATGAGTCCCCAAATAATAAACACAGAAATATCCTTATTTACGAAGTTTCTGTTAAACTACACACTTAATCAGTGAACTTTTCCCAATGGTACTACAGTTTCCCTTCTTTCCTACCCGAATGTTAATGAAATTGCTGGCACTAAAAGTCACTGGATTGAGAAATCTAATGACTTGTCATTATAAAATGGCACACTTTTATGTTGAAACACTGTATCTAACTGAGCTGTGTGTATATGTATTTCTGACAATCCTGATTTCTATGGGAAACCCTGCGTTTTGCTGTATGTAGTCAACATAAAATAATAGGCAGTGGCCCCAGAGCTAAATGGCCAAATCCCACTGTAAAGCCAGTATCCACGGCCACCATCACAGCCGCCTAGCCCATGCAGGTTCGGACAGTTGGTAAAGAAACAACAGAGTCAAAAACTGGTGGGCCATTAGCTTTAATCCTACCTTGCACCCAGCGGGCAAGTAAAAACACACACTGGGCTCCAAAACCCACTCATTCAGTGCTCACAAAGCTACTGACTTATCCGAGTTTTCTAGAATCAAAGGTTTCTTAGCTCACCAGACTTATTCACCTCTGTTCTCCATCTCCTACCTTCACCCTGCACAAACTCTGCACAAACTGGCTTTTCCTTCAGCACTCTGCCATCTTGGCTGCTTTTCCTGGCCTCCTCCACGTGGCCTCTCTCTGCTCTCCTCTCTGCTCTTTCCTCTAATGCTAATCTCAGGAACCGAGAGAGCAAGCTCCCAGTCTGCCCCCATTTTATAGTGTAGAAATCCAAAGCTTTAATCCAATATGCAAATAGGGAAGTCTCTAATAAAAAGTCACCCATCTGAAGCATGATGGGATTTCTCATGAGAGTACACCACTGCACATCAAAAAGGGTAGGAAAGGCTTAGTCCCAAAACCAAGCCCCAAGATACAAGGATCCTGCCTGCCCTCATCCTGCCCCAACACACATTAATATAAATACGCCTACCCCAAGCAATCACCTGGGTGACGGGCTTCCACATGGGCAGCGCCATCTTTAACAAAGTGATTATAATATATTTTATCTGCCCAACACCCACAGAAAAAATTCTTCCATCTTCACCTATTCCTCTTTTTGGATTTTTAAAGTCACAGACTTGCAATAATTAAAAATATTATCAATATATTGGGCAAAGGCCTTGACCAGAACCTTCTTTGGATCCTTTCTCTCTGAGCCCAAAGTCTCATGAGTCCCATCAAAGGCCTTCAGAGAAGTTTGCACCCTGAAATGTTCCTGGCATATTTCAGAGAATAATGTTTCCAAGCTGTACTGATGAATGGATGTGCATTAGGAAGGAAGGCAGCCTACTGTAACCATTCCATAACTGGCATGTGTGGAGCACGACCTTCCCACAGAATTCTTTAGAGCCAAGTCAAACAGGAAGCTGAGTTTTCACTTGTATCTGGTACATGTCCAAACTGGTTTTCTCTTGGCTTTCTTAAACTGAAATATTAGGAGAGTGCTTTTTAGTCTCTATTTAACTGTAATTCTTTGACATCTTTGATGTTATTTGCCCAATTCCTTCTACCCTGCTGAAAGCAGGAAACCTGAGCCAGATGCTGGTTGAGTGAACGAGTGACCATAACCGAGGATTGTACCAGCTGAGGTCACTGCCTGTGAAAAGCTGATTGTTTGGATCACTGTGGTGAGCAGGAGGTGGATATCTGTGAGCAAAAAGTTGAATTACAACTGCTGGACAGGACTAGAGAACATAAGGAAGAAATCACAGAGCCGAGAGTTTAGCAATAGGGAGAACAAATGAAAGTAAAAGAAGTTGAGAATTAGCTAAAAGGGTTGTGGGCAATTTCCCCCCAAATTGACTATAAACTCAGAAGCTACTTGTGGGTCAAATAAGTTTGCAAATTGATATATATGTTTGCTCGCTTATAGTTTGATTTGGGTGTGTGGACAGGCTGTAAGCCGGCAGAGTGGTTATAGCCTAAGACTTAGTTTTAAGACTAAGCTTTTCCCCACACCCTTCACTGATTGCATGATGTGGGGTGGTGCACTCTCATGAGGAATCCCCTTATGCCTCAGATAAGTGACTTTGTATCAGAGACTTCCTTATTTGTATATTGGATTAAAGGTTTTGATTTCTACACTTTAAAATAGGTTTTGATTTTCTCCCGGCAGACCGGGAGCTTGCTCTCTTGATTCCTGAGATTAGCATTAGAGAGGAGAGCAGAGAAAGGCCACATGGAGGAGAGGAGAAGCAGTCAAGATGGTGGAGTGCTGAGGGAGAAACCATTTGTGCAGAGTTTGTGCAGAGAGGAGATAGGGAACAGAGGTGAATGAGGCTGGTGAGCTAGAAACCTTTGATTCTAGGAAACTTGGATAAGTCAGTGGCTTTGGGAGCCCTGAATGGAAAGGGAAGTGTTTTCCCATTGTGTGTATTTCTTGACCACCGGGTGCAAGCTAGGATGAAAAGAAATGACCCACCAGTTCTTGGCTTCATTGTTTCATTACTGTCTGTCTAAATCCTATGTGAACCTGCATGGGCCAGACTGCTGTGATGGTGGCCGTGGCTACTGGCTTTACACTACTATTTTGGGATTCTTAGGTGATTCCAACTGATGTGAAGGGACCAGTTTTTGTTGTATATCCTATTCCGTGGCACTGATCCAGAGCTTCCTTTTCTTTTCCCAGAGGAAAAGGGAGGTTTGTGCAGAGTTTGTAGTGTTATCATGAATGCCTTATAAATATCTCTTTCCAGAATTAGAGATAGATTTTTGGTCCAATATGTTCTCCACAGTGTATTCTGGTTCTTATCATGAATGACTGGGATGGATTCAGTGATACAGAAACATGAAACTAGCAGCATACCATCAGTGATGTTAAGTAACAAGAAAGAAGATGCAAGAGCTAGTAGAGGATATGTGATTTGGTCTGGTTTCTATGAAACGTTCACTGCTTCTGATGAAACAGGCGGCATCCTGAATAGAAGTACAGTGTCTACAGAATCTGGACCCTGTAAGTGGAGAGGCTTTATGTTTCTCCAAACCATTCTGACACTTTCACATCGACCACAGTATAAAAGCTAAAGATCAAATGTCAACTACACAGTTTCCAAATCACACATCCATTCTTTTCCTGCTTGATTTAAAGATGAGGTTAATAATTAATGGACATGACTAAGTCAAGCCTGGGCCCATATACACACATGTTGATAGCAATAAGCCCCACTGCTAGTGGTATTTGGGGTCATAATAACCTCGTGCAGGTATTGGCTTCATAACTATTAAAATTATCAGCCATTTTAAGAATAGTAAAGTAAGCTAGTTTCTATTTTTGAAATTGGAAATCTTGAGGGTGGGAAAGGAGGAAAAAACAGGCTCAGGGCACCCTTGTTGTCAATTCAGGGTAGAATTTGAAAGCTACAGAGACTATCCTTTAGAGCTTTAAGGAAGTTCTCATCTCTTAAATGACAGACTGTGCTGAAAATCAGCCCAAGGTATCATTATAATCATGACAGGATTGCAAAGGAGACTGTTTTAACAGGTCATTTGTCAAATTCAGATCTTAAATGAGAAAAGAGTAGAACTAAGAAATCCACAAATGCTGTATTTTTAGAAGTCTGCCTTTTATGCATTGGTAGCAGGAGTCTCATTTCATCCAGCAATCAACAACTTTACTGGGACTCGTCCAATGATCTCAGACGAAGCAGAATCCTCCTGTGATGACACTTGTTCTCTTGTAGGTCTTCCCCAGCTCCCCTCGTGGCCTTCAGAGAGCAGTGCTCATTCCATCAAAAATCTCCCTTCTTTGCCTGCTGTCTTTTAAATCTGACTTTTAATATCTCTCCATTTCACGATGTACAAAGGGAATTAGATGCTCTGCTTTGTTTAGGACAATGATTATCTTCTGCCTTGTGTATTAGAATGACCTTTTATCTGATAATCTTTGATTCTCTGCCATTATTCACAGAGCTGACTGCTAGAATTATCTTTCTCAATCTAAGATTTAATCATGGAAGTACTTGCTTTTACTTCTTTTAGGACAAAGCAAAATTCTTTTAACCTAGAAATCAATTGCCCTTTCCTGGTATGGCAGAAACAATATCAGGTGGGAGTCAGCAAATTCTTGGGGCATGGCTGCTATTTAGTATATGTTAGATTTAATCTCTTAAATTCATTCCCTTATCGGTAGAAGTTATATACTAATACCCAACATAGAAGTATTGTTGTAGTGAAAAATAAAAAAAGATAAAATCTAGGAAGTACCTATGACATGATGGGCACCAGATTAAATTTAAATATACATGCATTCCTCTTCCTAGCTCTATCTCTCATTATTTCTCCTTCAACTTAAGTTGAGAATCATTCCAAGCCTTCCAGTTTGAGAAATTGAGTTAATGATGAGGCCATCTAAACCAATCTAGTTAATATCTATAAAATTATTGCTTCTAGACATTGTTTATGCTGCCTCTTTCCTCTAGCTATACCAATTACTTCTTTTCCCAGAAAATTCTTATATTTTGTCTGAGATCATTCTCTCACTGCTCTGTGTAAAAGTAGTATTTTTTTTCCTAATTCTATAAACCTTACTGCTTAACTTTGTAATAATATAGATCTCATTGCGAAGAACTTGCACATGCCATTGCCCCCTACCATTAGACTATGTATTGTCAGAGGGAAATGCACATACAGTCAATTCTGTCCCCCTCACGCACACACATGTAGGCAGATTCTGGCTCCCATGCTTATGCCAAAAAATAAAACAAAAACAAAACCTGAATATGACTGTGTGAATGAATTAAAAATTGAGAATTTCATCAATTTAAAGATTGTTAAAAGAATTTTAAAAGTTTTCTAAATATTTAATCATAAAGATCTATTTAGCTAAGATAAATGGGTAAAACACCAAGTAGTCACTGTAAAATTATAAAAGGAAATTAATGGCATGAAATGGGAGTGCATCAAATCAGAAGATACGGTAAATTGTCTGCTTATTTTATCCAGATGCTAATGATTGACTTCCAAATACCTCATGAAAAATTTAGCATTATATAAAAATGAAGAAAAGTATCATTTTAAAAGTGAAGAAAATTATAGTAAATATGAAGCTTTAAAATGGCATATTTTAAAATATTTGTTTGCCACTTTGTAACAGGAGGGAGTTACTGTCTCTTGCTCTCTCAGGGTGTCAGGTCCGTATGTTCACATTTGGGTTAATAGGCTCCCTGTAAGAGGAGATAAGAGAAGCAGAAGTTTAAAACTGGGAGTTATTATCTGAACTGAATCCTAGTCCAGAAGGAATACAGTACGGAGAAAAAATAATATTAAGAATAGAAAACATCAACTAAATGATACACATCATTATCCCTTAAAGTTTTACTGCTACTTGCTCAGCTAGCTTTCTCAGAGTTTGACAGCTGTGAAAAGAATTCTTTTAAAAAAAAGCACTTCATTCAGCGATAGAAGACATTGCTGAATTATAGTATAGGGCCATCAATAGGAAGAAAGTAGATGGTAAAAAAGGGTGCTTTAGGGATTCAGTTAAATGTGCACTTATTAAAAATTGTACAAAGGATCCTCACTCAGAGAAACTAGGGCCTCTTTAGATTGATGCATGATAAAAAAATATTTTCCATATGTAAAGAAAAATTTAGTTTAAAATAAAGGAAGCAGATTGCAAGTGCTTGAAGCATTATCCATTTAACAAAATACACAAATAGAGCTTTCTAGGTTTTTAAAAGGTTAACCCCAGGGCGGTTTGCAAAATAGACTAGGTTGGGCTTCACACTGCAGTTCAATAAAATAAACTTCATGCAATATTTGAAGTGCTAATAATTAAGAATAGTAGGAAAGAGAAAACTTGCATATGTTTTGTTGGGGACAGGCTATGGCCAGGCAGGGGTCCTGCATTCCTGAACAGGGAGCACAAAAGCTTGGCCAGGATCTCTGAGTCACTCATCACTGACTTGGATCTCTAAGTCTGATCACTGTGGAAAATGCAAGTATTTCCGCCTTGTTGTCGCCTTTCATAAAGGTTTGGGAGGAATGCTCAATCACTTCCTGTTGAGAATTAAAAGAACTAACATAGGAGTGGATGATTACTATTTAAATTATTATCAAACAAAACCAGAATTTTTCTTTTGGTGTTTCCAAATTTCTGTTGACTCTAACTTTAATTATAAACTAAATATTGTTTTAGAATGTTCGACCCCTGAAAAAAGAACAATAGTTATACTAGATAACTATACACTCTGTACTATATATTAGTTATACTAGATAAAATATCCTAAATTTGCTTTCCATGGTCAAACTGAGACACACACACCCATATACACAAACACACGCACAAATTAAACAAAAAAAATACAGAAATTACACGTTTTCATTTCTGATCCTTCTCAATTGCAGAAGTAATAATTGAGTTGGTTCCATGATTAAAACATAAAGGTAAAAGTAGATTAGCATATCATCCTGTGCCTTCAAATTATGATATAATTGTGATTTTAATTAGAAAGAACTCTGAACACATCACACAGGATTCATTTTAATGTTTATCATCATTTTAGGAAGCGTTGCTTACATTATGCAGGTGCTGAGCTCTGGAATTCTTATCATCTCAGGTATCAGATTTCCCTTATATGTGGTATTTTGTTATATTTTGACATATGATACAAGAATAAAAGCCTTTATTTTTGGTTTATTTCCACTGACCTCTATATTAAAACGAGGTATAGCAATCTATCTATGGCACCTGATTAACACTCAGTTATTAATTTTTCTAATTATTCCACTTCTCAGTAAGACTATCAGTAACAGACCTTTACAGTCCCTTTTCATTTCTTAGGGAACTAATCGCAACCATTTTCTTCAGATCCTAAGTCTTTTGGAGAAAGTATATAATTTCTTTGCCTCTTAAAAGTGAGTAAGGTCCTGGTACATCTGGTGCTTCACACATAACAAATAGATTATCATCTGATGTATGTTTATAAAACTAGTAAATCCTGAGGTCTGTATCCTAAAATAATCTAATCTGAAGCTGGTGAACTCAGCTCCAGAATGTATACTATGTATCAGCCATTTTTGAAGGTACACTCTGAGTTACCCTGGACTATCTAACTCTTAAATGTTTGTGGAAAAGCATTATCTGTAAAAGTAAGTGACAAGCAGATCCATTTTAAAGAGAGAAGACCTCTTAACACATTTAATGATTCTTATCTATTGTGGGTGCCTGTGAGGTGCCCAGTACTATCAATATCAGTGATACAAAGAAGAATAATAGAGCTATCCACTACAGAATTTACAACAGTGGGTATCCATTGATACTCATTAAACTCTGTGCTAGAACCCCTAAGACATTCTTGGCCCTCCTAAATAACTGTGGAATAACTGTGGTGATACAAACTTTCATAGACTTCTTCCTTCCACTCCATCCTTATCCAAATGTAGAGATACCATCAATCCTTTTGGGTCTTTCATGCTCTTAAAATTATGTTTAAGCAAAACAATTGGTTCACGTGAGTTCCATAAGGAGATATAGAGACTTCTGGTCCAGCTACGAAGAATGTTACGTGTGTATGTGTGTGTGTGGGGGGATATACTCAAGTTCACAGACATAGAATTGTAGGGCACCAGTGAATCAGTAGCATCTCACGACATATCCTTACTTCCCTGTGCCTGCCATTTTAAATTAAAATCTGTATCAGTGAAGTTAATGCATACACTATCTTATTCCACTTAATTAAAACTCTATTAACTGTGTTTCCATATTATTAAAAAAATCTCTGTGCTTTCCTGGGAGCAACAACCACCAGGGTTATTATGACATAGAATACTGAGCGTGGATCTAGAGATCATGCAGTGAATCCTGGCGTCAAGCCTCTGCCTGTGAAGCTGGTCATTTTGTTCTGTTTTATTTTTAAACCTCCAGATTACAAAGATCTGCATGAAATTTATTGGACTACCCATCTCTCCTGTTAAAATATATGAAAGAATCTGGTTTTAGGTGCCACCATTCATCTCAAGTGGCTCAAAGAGAGCCACCACACGTTTATGTTATGGCACTTTATAATAAAAGCAATCTTAGGTATTAGGAACAAATCCAAATGGTCTTTAGCACATTAGGAGTTTTCTTCACTCCCACTCAATAAGTAGAATAAAAGCAATAAAAATAGAAAGCATTTTCATTTTTCAAGTAATACTACATTGTATTGTATTAAAAAATTCTCCATAGGTATTACAAAGATGAGGTCACTGAACAGGAGAATGCATGCAAATCATACCAGTGGAGAAGGAGACTGAAGTAGAACCTCCACCATGTGTGCTTACTGCTCTCACCACGACAAGCCCAAGCCAAACTCTCCACTTCTTTCCTGCAAGCTGACACACAGTTTATTCTTGAGTTGTATTGCATAAGGATGCCATAGGTAAGGTCATCATTCACAGAAAAATCATATGATTATACTGACTCACATAAGGTGTGTAGACAGGTACAGAAATTCTGAGTCTCCCTGATGAAGCCAAGAGAAGAGATCTTTCCCAAAATCCTGCACCTACACTGCAGACATGGACACATGCCAACAGAATGTGCACCCACACCACTGCGCCTGTGCACAGAGTCCTCTCTCTATCATACTCTTTGTGAACTCTGAAATAGATTTCTTTTCTCCAGACCTGAATTGCCCACCCCCACCTTGCCAGGATAACAGGGTACGTGAAAGGCTGCTAGAAATGGAATAGTTTATAGCTTTGCCTGATCCTTAAAGGTCTAATGCATATGCTCTAATCTAGTCCTGGTTAAAAAAAAAAGGTTTACAAATGTAGGACAACTTTTTACATAAATATATGTTAATTATTACCAAGTAAGCCCCTGTACTCATAGTTCGTCAACATCATAAGTGAGCCAAAGTGTGCGGTCCGATTTTGCAGCAGCACACAAACTTTATTTTTTAGTGAGATAGGAAGTACTTCTGTGTAATTGTCACAATGGCACTTCCTCAGAGCCTAAACAGTCTATGCTTAAGGGAGCCTAAGTGAGCAGAATCTAAAAAAGGAAGTGTCTCTGATTCCTTCAAGAAGTAGGGATGCACTGAGTTTTTTAAGGAAGGAGAGATATGATGTCAAAGATGAGGATGAGAAGGATTGAACAGGAATCAGGGAAAACAGGGGGCAAGAGACAGACAGAGGGAGTGATTTATACTTTGCAAGAGCCTAAACATGCAGTGTTCCTTCTGCCAAACCCAGTTCCCTTCTAAAGCACACAGTAATGACTTATGTAGGTCCTGCTGCTAAGTCTCTTTTGTATAGCTTTGAGATGCTCATATGACCATTCACTTAAAAACAACAAAACGTCCTTTAAATATCTCTCTGAGTTACTGGTGTGTATTCTCTTGGGGGAGGCTGAGGAGAAGATGGCATCTGCCTCTAGTCAACTGGCTAAGGCCTCTTCCCATGGGGCTGGGAGCCAGTGTCTGTCCCTCTCATGTGCACTCCCAGACAGACAAACCACAGCAGCAGACAGCTCCGCCAGCAAGAGAAACCACGAGCCAGTTGTTTTAATTTCCTCTCATGGATTGCTGAGACATTCCACTCGGGAAGGAAAAGACCAATCCTAACACATCGATTCTCCACAAAACTAATAGATGGTTGAGAAAAGATTTGGAAAAGGTTATGTGCTTTCAGTCACTGTATATGGTAAATAAGCCAACTAGGTTATATCATTCAGCAGATAACAAGTCTTAAGAGAAATAGCAACCCTTCTGAACACTTCTTCCCTCTCTCTAGCCATTGGTTCTTTCTCCATCACACACAGAGCTCATCTAGCTCCCGCTCTGGGGTTCCTGGCTATATTTCTCTACCCAGGTCCATTTTTCTTGTGCTCTTGTTTTTCTGACATGATCATCCATACTCCCCATCGCTGTCCCCCCCCCCCCCCCATCTCTCGTTACAATGGAAAACCCACTCCTATGTAACACTCTCCTTTTTCCCTAGTATCCCTTCTGGTTTAGGTCATTGTGGACCTGCACATTAGCAAATCCAATAAATATTCTTGAGATGTTAAATTTGTAGTTGGTCTACTAACAAAATGTTTTAAGGCATGAGTTTCCCAGATTTTTTCCCCACCTTTATGAATATATGGTAGCAGCATCTTTTGAATTTGCTGTATTCACACTGGTACCCCAAACCAGGACCTTGGTCTGTATCCTTTGTTCCATGAGTCCATCCTTGCTCAGAGTTTTCACTATCCCACCCATGTGCCACCCTTATTTTTTCTAAGCTATATTATGCACATTCCACCATCATGGAATTCACCCATCTGGGGTGTCCCAAAAAGTCACACTTCAACCTGTCCGCATACATATTTATCATCTTTAATCCAAAATCTTCCTTTCTTTTATATTTCTGTGCAGCATCTGATTTAGTCTTTAGTCCTCAATATTTCCCATAAATAGTTTTGATGCATGATTTCCTTATGATTAACAAGAATCAGTAACGGCTCATATAAATCACGTAAGTTAAAATACTTTACATCATCACCCAAAACAATTGAGTTAAGTGAGTGTATATACATAGCTCTGAAGATTCAAAACACAAAATCACAGTCAGGGCTCCTCCCATGAAACTTTTCATAGAGCTCTCCCCCACGCCCCTGCCTCCCACAATCTATTGACAGCTGGGGAAACCAGTGATGATCTGTGTGTCCTACCATAACACTTCACACAAAAAATAATTGTAGAGCTTATCACATTATAACATAGTTAGTTACATATGTGTCTTTCTTTTTTTTTTTTTTTTGTAACAGAGATAGAGAGAAGAACATATAGGGACAGACATGAAGGGAGAGAGAAGAGAAGCATTAATTCTTTATTGTGGAACCTTAGTTGTTCATTGATTGCTTTCTCATATGTGCCTTGACCAGGGGGCTACAGCAGACCAAGCAACCCCTTGCTCAAGCCAGCGACCTTGAGTCCAAGCTGGTGAGCTTTGCTCAAACCAGATGAGCCCACACATAAACTGGCAACCTGAGGGTTTTGAACCTGGGTCCTCTGAGTCCCAGTTCGATGCTCTATCCACTGCGCCACCACCTGGTCAAGTCATATGTGTCTTCCTTACTATAATTTAAGTTTCTTGAAGGCAAACACTGCATCTATCTAGTTTTATTTTGTGCCTGACATAACTGGCACTTATTTTTGGACAAATAAAATTTGTCAGACTTGTTTTTAATGTAGGATTTCCTTCTCACTTAAATTTTTATGTAAGGTTTTATTAGGCAACAGAATATTGGATTTTTAAAAATCTTGTAATTAATATTTACTAAGCTACCTACTGTGCTTAAAAGAGAAGACAGGTATATAGCAATTGGACCTGTTTGAAGACAACTCCGTGATTGATGAATGGTAGACTATTAAATATTAAAATCAACTTAATGCTATTTAGTTTGAGATACAAGGATGCCAATCTCAACTACTTGGGGAGCTTTATCAGTTGCACACCACAGATTCTGATGAATAATTCCAGGCATCGTGCCTTTTATAACCATCCAACAATCATTATCAGGAAGATGATATTGTTAGGAATTAGAGCAGGTCCTATTTTTCAGGAGAATTAGATTTAAAATACATCAGAAGAGAGAAAGGAAAAAAAGGTGAGAATCATCACAAAATATTATTTTCTCCATCTGCAAAATATCTTTATATTAGCTATTCTATAAAAATTTTCTAAGAATGGTCACCTAAAATAAATTTTAACCCACATAATTATCAGAACATTTTTATTTAATAAGACTATTTCTATATACCATATTTTAAGCACAATATCAGCTTTTATTTTTTTTTTTGACCAGGAGAATGGCCAACATTTTATGAAACATATCAGGTTAGCCTTACTAAATAAACTTCTATAGCCAGTTCAAGATCAAATGTCAGACCATAAGAAGACCACTACCTGAATATTTTTTGTCATCTAAAGAAAATCAAGTTAATTATATGTCAACCTAAAAACTTAGGCAGCAACCCATGTTTCCTCTAGCCAAAATACCAAACTGACAATCTCTTTAGTGATGTGGGTCTAATAGTTACATAGTCTAGAGTTTTATTTATATAAATTTTTTATCTCATTTTTGTGGCCAACAACTTGCAAATTGTCTTCTGACTGATTGAGTAATTTCATAATCTAAACTATGTTGTTTTTGTTTGTTTTTTTAAAAAGAGACAACACAAAAATAACACAGGAGTAAGTCACACATAAATTATCTGTTTCACAGAAAAATTTTTAAAAAGCTAATATTTTTTATTAGTGAGGAAAGACAAAATTATATTATTGCAAAAACAAATCTGTCACACTATCAAAATAATTATAAAATTAGAATCCACTAGCCAGGAGAGCGATTATTCACTGACAAAATTAAATTTTTTTTCTTTATTTTTTATTTTTTTATTTTTTGTATTTTTCTGAAGCTGGAAACTGTGAAAGACAGTCAGACAGACTCCCGCATACGCCCGACCGGGATCCACCCGGCACGCCCACCAGGGGCGACACTCTGCCCACCAGGGGGCGATGCTCTGCCCCTCCGGGACGTCGCTCTGCCGCAACCAGAGCCACTCTAGCGCCTGGGGCAGAGGCCAAGGAGCCATCCCCAGAGCCCGGGCCATCTTTGCTCCAATGGAGCCTTGGCTATGGGAGGGGAAGAGAGAGATAGAGAGGAAGGAGGGGGGGTGGAGAAGCAAATGGGCACTTCTCCTATGTGCCCTGGCCAGGAATTGAACCCGGGTCCCCCGCATGCCAGGCCGACGCTCTACCGCTGAGCCAACCGGCCAGGGCAAAATTAAATGTTTTTAACATTTGTTTCTCGGAATAGATATAGGTCAAATTGCCTTGAATTTGAAAAGTAAAAGTAATTCTTCTATAGAAATAGCAACTCAAAAGAAAAGTGAAAGGTATAAGCTTAGTTTTATTAGAATGCATTTGGTGCCCACTAAGACTTTTTCTTGGATACTCATTTATCTCTACAACACTGAGGAGCTGAATCCCACTGAGTTCTATGAGTCACTGCACAAAACAAAGATAGAAAAAGTCATTATTTTTCTCTAATCCAGATAAAATATATGCTACATACATCCAGATAATTCATCTTAGTTCCATTTGTGAAAAAGAAAAGATAAATTTTTTCATGACTAAGAAATAAAGCATATTTGATTACTTAAACCTTATGACAGGAAAATTTCCTGAATAAAGTTATTCAGTGCTTTATGGAAGGAAGTAAGGGCACATTATAATCTTCTGAGTAGTAGATAAAGTTAGAAGCTGCAGGCCCTGATTTCAGTACTGTGAGTCACCATGGCAAATGTGGTACAAACCAACTTTATCTTAGCTTTCCAAATAGACATTAAGCAGCTGATAACTACACCATAACCCAATATGCATAAACAGTCTATTATATAGCTGGGGATGTCAGATTTTCATTTCCTACTGTCTAGACAGCCAGTCTAAACACTGTATTCTGATGCCTCTATGGAGTATAATTCCCCAAAGACTTCTTAAAGCTCCTGGTAGTATTAACTATGAGAGGCACTCCCATTTTCAGCCTATGATACAGTTGTATGTAGGAAAACAGAAAATAGGATTTTTTTAGGGGAAAAAATGATCCAGGCATTCTTTAACTTCCAAAATCAATCACCCAATCTTAGTTCACAATCATCCTGATGGCTTTTAAATTGTATTCAGCAGTGAGACTGAGCAGTTTTCAGAAGGAAAAACAGTACATTTTCATGAAATATGCAGAGCATAAATATGCAGGGATGTTTCCTGAGAGAAAAATCCCTGGAGTAAAATGGATGTTCTCTATAGATCATATAATACTCAACATATGACTATGTCCCTCTTTATTTGCATGTGATACAGTCCAAGATGCCCAGTGGATACTTGTAACCATGCATAGTACCAAATGCTATATATACTGCTTTTTTCCTATACATACATACCTATGATGAAGTTTAATTTATAAATTAGACATAGTAAGATATTAACAACAAGAACAATTATAATAATAGAATGTGCTAAAAGTTATGGGAAGGTGGTCTCTCAAAATGACTTATTTTACTGTATTCACCTTTTCACTTAAAGGAAGCACTTTACAACTTCACTGTGGGCATATCTGAATCATCACCATCTCTACTCTTATATTTGGAGGCCAAGAGTAAGTAAAATAAGGGTTACCTGAACATAAGTACAGGCGACAATTGATCTGATAACCAAGGCAGCTACTAAGTGACTACCAAGGTTGTAGGGTACACAGTGTGGATGCACTGAACAAAGAGATGATTGACACTCTGAGAAGGAAGGAGAAAGATTTTACCATAATATTCATAATGGTGTACAATTTTAAAACTTACAAATTGTTTATTTCTGAAGTTTTTCTATTTAATATTTTCAGGCTGCAGTTGGTCACAGGTAATTGAATCTGTGGAAAATGAAACCATGAATAAAGGGTTGAGGTGGTACTCTCGTATTGATATGCCTAAATAGAATGTTTTTAAAAAAAGAAAAGAAGGAGAAGAAGAAAGAAGAAGAAGAAGAAGAAGAAGAAGAAGAAGAAGAAGAAGAAGAAGAAGAAGAAGAAGAAGAAGAAGAAGAAGAAGTAGAAGAAGAGGAGGAGGAGGAGGAGGAGGAGGAGGAGGAGGAGGAGGAGGAGGAGGAGGAGGAGGAGGAGGAGGGGAAGGGGAAGGGGAAGGGGAAGGGGAAGGGGAAGGGGAAGGGGAAGGGGAAGGGGAAGGGGAAGGGGAAGAAGAAGAAGGAGGAGGAGGAGGAGGAGGAGGAGGAGGAGGAGAAGAAGAAGAAGAAGAAGAAGAAGAAGAAGAAGAAGAAGAAGAAGAAGAAGAAGAAGAAGAAGAAGAAGAAGAGGAAGAGGAAGAAAAAAAAAAAATAAACTTGTCTTCAGTTTTAACACTATATATTTGATCAAATAATCAATTTTAAACCAAAACTGCAGAAATGGGTTAAATCTAAGGATAACCAAAGACAATGAAGGGAAGTCATCCAAATTCAGGCAGGGCTTGGAAGTGCTGAAAAAAAAGAATATAACTTAGCAATCAGATGCAGAAACCAACATGAGGTTAAAAGACAGAGAAAGACAGTCAGTCAAAAAGAATCAGCAAAATTCAGGCAATGGACATTGTCAGAAAACATTCAGAAGACAGTAGGAAGACATTGAAATACATAAACAGTAGTTTGACATCAGGAGAGCTTCTAAAGTTGCATTAGAGCAAATTATTTGGAAATCATTGGTTTGTCTTAGTCTGCCTACAAAACTGAGATCTTCTTACATGGAGCAATGCTTTTTGTTTTTTTTAATCCTTATGATAAACCATAAGTTTACTACCTCTCTAAAGCATTCCATAGGCTATTCTTACATATGCCCTCCCAGTTGGAAACTGCCGTACAGTCAGTCATTGTCTGTATGAATTTATACAGCACTTTCTCTCTCTCAAATATGAACACACCATTGGCTTTAAGAATCTAATATCGCCTGACCTGTGGTGGCGCAGTGGATAAAGTGTCGACCTGGAAATGCTGAGGTTGCCGGTTCAAAACCCTGGGCTTGCCTGGTCAAGGCACATATGGGAGTTGATGCTTCCTGCTCCTCCCCGCTTTCTCCCCCCCCCCTCCTTTCTAAAATGAATAAATAAAAAATAAAAATAAATAAATAAAAAATAAAAAGAATCTAATATCATCTATGCCCCCAGTCTCAGAGAACCAAAGTTTTTAAATCTTAGAATTTATTATGCCAGGGAATTGGGAATTTAAAAAATCACTGCATTAATTATTTAAAAAATCAATGTTTTTAAAAATGACCCTCTCATTGAAATATAACTTACATAAATAAAATGCACCAATTTTAAATACTGTATACAGCTAAATAAATTTAGCCAATGGTATACACATATATAATAACGACAACAACCATGACATATTTTTTAGTTTTCAGTGCATGTCTTCAGTGCAGAATGTATTTTGTTAAGCTCATTCCAAAGTAGATTATATTTTGGAATTCTATTGTAAATGAAATTGTTTACTTAGTTTCATTTTTTGATTGCTCATTATCAGTGTATAGAAATAAAATTTACTAGCTCAATCAGTTAAGTGTATTAAGACTTGTGTTTTGGCACAAAATATGGCCTATTCTGGTGAATGTTCCAGAACATAAACAGATTTTATGTTCTGCTATTGTTGAGTGGAAGGTTTTACATATCAGTTCCGTCATTTTGATTGATTGACAGGGCTGTTTATTCTTTTATCCCTTCTAAATTATGAATTACTTTTCTATTAATTTCTAAGACAGGGATGTTGAATCTTCAACTAATTGTTCATTTGTCTATTTCTCCTTACACTTCTGTCATTAGCTATTTCAAGTATTTTGTACATGGTATTATATATACACATAATATATATACCTCTATTTATAGATATAGATATAGATATATGTATATATGATTTTTATGTCTTGATGAATTGGACTTTTTATCATTAGGAAATATCTCTATCTCTGTCCCTTGTCATGAAATCTACTTTGTCTAATATTAATACAGCAACTCTATCTTTAAGATTAGTGTTTATATGGTATAACTTTCTTCACCTTTTAACTCATTTTTATTTATATATCTAAAGAATTATTTGTTGAAAATATCTAGTTATGTCTAGCTTTTTATCTACTCTTATGTTTGCTGCCTTTTAATTAGAGAGTATTTAGTATTTACATATATACTATTTATTAATATGGTTGGTTTAAATGTACCATTTTACTTTAAGTTTTTCATATTTCATATTTACTCCTTGCTCCACACAGAGTTTTTATCAGGTCACACTCACATTATTAAATCCTGCTACTTTGGCCCTAGTTTACTATTAGCTTCAAAATCCCCACAATTCTCAAAAACACTGCCAATATGAACCAGGCACAGATATCTATAGAGATAAGAAGATTTCCAACCAACATCCCAAGAAAATAAGAGAGGATCAGGCTAACACTGTGAACTAAAGGAGGCTCAGCTGCAGCAAATATATGTCCTTCATGACTTTTATCTCTCAGAAAGAAATGATTGTGACATATTTTTTTCAGCAGATAAAAGGGACTGCTCGCCATTGAAAACACTGACAATATGAGAATGACTATACTTGCCAGGAAGTCCGGGTAGCAAGAATATGAGTGAGCTGGACCTGTTTAGGTCCAAGTAGTATATAGATGGAGGACCTGGGAATAAGGGTGAAAGATGTGTGAGGGGTAGGGGTGAGAGCTTCCTCCAGATTACTCACTAACCTTCACTACATCAGTCAGAAGAATCATATGACTCTTGGTGTTGTTTGAGTTCTTGGGGAAGCTGACAAGAGACAGAGAATGCCCTTGAGGCAGAGGCTGTAGGAAGGTAGCAGAGCTGCACAGGTTGAGATATTACTGTTACAATTCTTGTCTCCCTAAATCTCCAAGGGTCAAAAAAGCCTTAAGAATCCTTGGGTTGTATAAAAAGTGGTCCATGTACGTAGTCATATTATAATATATAAATACATAGTCAATGGCATGTGAGGTTAGGAGAAGCTAAAAGTAAAGTTTGCTCATTTAAATTTTTAGTATTTTTCCAACAGTGTGTGAAGAATTTTTTAAAATTTCTTCACATGCATTTTGTATAATGAAATTATTAAACATAATAACATCAAAAATATCTTATATTTAACATACAAATAGGCTATCACAAATATGAATATTTATTTACATTTACACATGTATGTGCATACCCGTGTGCGGTAGATATATACTT